>NW_026693117.1:0-11094 GCF_021218885.2 Marmota monax
TACAGTGACTCAGTGTGAAGCAATAAACCTGAACTTTTAGGAATTTGTTTTATAACCTTGAGGCATCTTGGACATACATGCTTGTAATGCTGGTTGATAGACCTTGTTGACATTGAAGCACTCAATTTGTTTTATCTTTTTTCTTTAGGTGAGCAAGCACATCAGCCTTGAGAAACAAATTTCTTTGGCTTCCTTGAAACTTATTGTGTCTTATTTTTACAGGTCAACACATAAACAAAAGCTTCTTAATCCATTATGCCCTGACTTTGGACAATATTTCTTGGCTTCCATTGCTTTAACAATTTAAACACACCAAGAGATAATTATCTAAACAATCCCCAAGAATATTTTTAGCAATGTATATCTATTGAGGAATATGCAAACTTGAAGTCTCTTTTTAAATGTTTTCTTAAACATTTTGACATATTTTATATTTAAATGATTTGCACATAATTATTGCCATTTTACAGGTAAAAATTTAGAAATAATAAAGATATAAGAATATACAGAGCACAGACAAAAAATAAAACAATATCACCCTCTGTCATAATCTTTATGTAATACAAACCTTACAAAAGAAAAATATCATTTATCAATATCATCTAGTAGTATACTATGAAAGAAAAATAATAAAATTGATAAAGTAGGCATGCAAAAATCCATACATTTTTCTCTACACAAACACAAGAAAAGAATATAAAAGTGATCTCTATCACAATGATAAAATGGTAATCATTAAGAACAATTGAAAAGCAATGGATCAGACTGATATGAATAAAAACTAGAAGAAAAGTCAGACAGAAAAGTGGTAAGATATTAACATTCTCTAATTTAAGTGCAGCTCAGTTAAATTTTGATTTGTAAAAATAAAAAATATTCAACACCACAAGTGATAATATTCCAGAGTAAAGAATTAAAACACATAAAGCAACAAACTTCAGAAAAAGTGTACTTAGAGACAAAATATCACCTCCTATGAAGAATATGGCCAAATAATTATAAAAATACTATTCATTTAGTTCAATATACTTATTATACAAAACTTTTTAAATAGCTTCATAATAGATAAAACAAAAATTGACACAAATTCTATGAGAAATTGTCAAATTACCATCACATCGAGCGATTTCAACAGTGATTCACTTAAATATAATGATTTCAAAGGCACACAAAGTAGTAAAAATATCTAAGTCTTGAACTACATGATTAATAATCTTTCCCTAATGGATATGAACAGCCCTCATCTCAGCTTCCATATGGGCCTGCCCCAGGGGCTGATCTGATTGCCAGAACATGCTTTCTATTGATTGAACCAACATGGTTTTTATATTGTTTCTGAGCAAAGCAGATCTATGTATCCAATATCTAAAGACTATATGCTTATTTGATGAATATGTAGAATAAATAGGTAAGATGATCACTATATTAGCACATCAGGCAAATCTCAACACATATCACATCAAATCATCAGTATTGTCAATAAAATGAAATTAAATCAGAAATGAATTTGAAAAAGAAAATTAATTGGTAACTTTAAAAAATGCAAACAATACTTCCATAAATTAAAAAAAATAAATCATAACTAAAATTTTAACTGACGTGGCTTTTCAGTAAGTGTGATTGAGTACTAACGATGGGAAAATACTTGCAAAGTGGTAGCTGTCATAATCTTTGCAGATTATAAATTTTTACTTTAATCATTACTATAGTTTGTACTACTGGGGACTGAACCCAGGGCCTCATACATGCTAGGCAAGTGCTCTACCACTGAGCTACATCCCAGCCCTTTTTATTTTGAAATAGGATCTCGCTAGGTTGCCTGGCTGTACTTGAATTTGTGATCTTCCTGCCTCCCTAGTAGCTGGCTTTACAGTTGTGTATTATCTAATTTAGAAGGTCTTATAAATGTTATTCTGAAAGATTTCCAAAGTATGAGCATTTCTAGGAAAGGAATGGAACCCATACCAGACACATATATCATGTTGTAGAGTTCAGATTTTGTCTTAGAACGGGGTGATAAGACAATTATTTATTTTCTTCTTTGTGTTTCCTGCTTTATATTCATCCAGAGGAAATTATTGCAATGAAGATTAGAATGATTGGGGATTATACTATCAAGGAGATGATTTATGCAGCTTTAAATCTCTAAGAGGAAAAAAAGAAAAAAGAAAGAAAGAAATTCTAAGAGGTTATTAAAGCCTGGTTCAAAAGCAGCTGTCCTAAAGGTCCACATTTTCAGAGGGGATGACCCAGGTGGTTCAAAGCTAAAATGGGTCCTTTGTTTTAGAAGCTTAACTCAAGTGGCAAAATCCAAAGTCAGAAGAGCAAACATACTGTGTTTTTCTTTAAGGTGTGACACAGTAGAAGACACAATGAATCATCAAGGAGATGCTTGCTGCCTGGACCTGACCATAGATGGCATAGCTCATATGATGAACAGGACCACAATTATATCTGATCATCCCAAAGGACAGACCCAGCAAGTTACAGCAGCAGCAGCTTCTGGAACAGAAGGTAAAAAAGAGTCAGGATGGTCATGATTCATCAGAGGGACCACAGCTGGCCTTGGTGAACATGAACCTCCTTTCTTCTCCTATTCCTTTAACTTGGCCTAAAATTGATAAAATCCTGTTTATTATTTACAATACCACTGGATCCACATTCACATTTTTTAAACAAATGCCATATTATAAGCCCTCAAACTTACTTTAATATTAAATGCAAGTATATGTCTATCTGAGATGAATTTTCATGGAGCTTCTGAATATATGAATGATTTCATACACACAATCTTTCCCCTGTGTTCATATTAATTCATTTTGAACAAAAACAGAGATTAGAAAAAAATAACATTTTAAAAGTTTTTAGTGCATTATAGTGATATATAATAGTATGACTATGTTAGGTTATACATGCCTGGAACGCAGTTGGCTCCATCTCTGTCCCAGGACTGCTTCTTCCCCTTCCCTCCTCTCTCCCCCTGCTTCCCTTCCTCTACCCTGTTTGTCAACCTTCTTGTAATTTACTTATTTATTTTTAAATTGGTGCTTCATAGATAGAGATAAAGGTGGAAATCACTGTGGTATGCACATACATCTGCATGGTGTTCATTAGCCCCTCAATTCTGTCCCTCTGCTCTCCCCGTGACCCCCTTCCTCTATTCCATTGATCTCCCTTGTCTTTTCATGGAATCCACTCCTATTTAAAATTTCTCATTTCTCTCTAGCCTTTGTATATGACAGAAAACAACTTTTGACTTTTTGAGTCTGTCTTATTTCACTTAGCACGATTTTCTCCTGCTCCATTCCTTCACTAGCAAATGACGTGTAGCTCTTATGTATAATGTGAGATCAGGTGTTGTGATGGCTGAAGCATCCGTCTCCTTGCTAAATATTGCTGTAGCTATTCTGGGTCTTTTATTCTTTCAGATGGATTTTAGGACTGTTTTTTTCTAGTTTGGTTGACAATGTGTGGTATTTTGATGGAGACTGTATTGAATCTGTATTTCACATTTAGTATTATGGCCATTTTTGATAATATTAATTCTGCCTATTCGAGAACATGGTGAGTCTTTCCATTGTCTAAGGTCTTCAATTTATTTAATGTTCTATAGTTTTCATCATAGAGGTCTTTCATTTTCCTGATTAGATTTATTATCAAATTCTTTATTTTTTTTTATTTTAGTTTCTTCTAAATGAAGTAGTTTTCCTGATTTCTTTCTAAACAGACTCATTATTAGGTCATAGGAAAGTTACTGATTTTTTTGTCAGTTGATACTGTATCTTTCTACTTTTCTGAATTTGCTTATCAGCTATGGGAGTCTTCTGGTGGAGCTTTCTGGTTCTTCTAGATATAAAATCACAACATCAGCAAACAGAGATAATTTGACTTTTTCTTTTCATATGTGTTTCTCTTTAATTTCCTTTTGTTGTCTGATCACTCTGCTTAGAGCTTCAAGAACTATATTGAATAGGAGTGGTAACAGCAGACATCTATGACTTGTTCATGATTTTTGTTTCCTCTGTTATAATGTGGACTTTTGTTTTGCCATAGATTAGCTTTATAAATTCAAAGTCAACCTAATATTTTCAGTGTTTTTAATATAAATGGATCCTGGAATTTTTAAAAGGCTTTTACTTCATCTATTGAGTTATCATGTGATTTTTGTCCTTAATTATATTTATGTGATGAATTACATTCATTTGTTTATATATGTTGAACTGATCTTCCATCTCTGGAATGAAACCCACTTTATCATAGTATACATTTTTCTTAATATGTTTTTGAATGCAGATCACTAATATTAGGAATTTCCCATCTATGTTCATTAGGGATGTTAGTCTATAGTTTTATTGATGTATCTTTCTGCTTTAGTATCATGGTGATACTGCCTTCATAGAATAATTTGGGAGTGTTCACTTCCCTTCTCTTTCATGGGGAAATCTGAGGAGGATTGACACTAGTTTTTCATTAAAGTTTTTATAGAAATTAGAAGAGAATTGACCTTATTCTGGGCTTTTATTTGATGGAAGTCTTTTAATTGCAGCTTCAATTTCATTGTTCAATATTTATCAGTTTAGATTTTCTATATCAAGTTGGGTCCATTTGATTAAGTCATGTGTCTAGAGCTTTGTCAATATCTTCTAATTTTCCATCTTATTGAAGTATAAATTTTCTAATGATTCTGTGAATGTCAGAAATTTCTATGATGTCATCTCATTTTTCATCTCTAATTTTGTTGTATGGGTCTTCTCTTTTCTGGTTACTTTGGCTAAGAGTTTATCAATCTTGCTTATCTTTTCAAAAAAACCCAGCTCTTTGATTCATTTGTCCTTTGTATTTCTTTATTCTAAATTTCATTCAATTTTACATTGATCTTAATTATTTACTGTCTTCTATTGATTTTGTAATTAGTTTTTTCTTGCCTTTCAAGGACTTTAAGGTGTAACATTTGATTAATTATTAGCAGATTTTTCTGTTGTCTTTTGTTTTGTTTTATGTAGGCACTTGATGCCATCAACTTTTGTCTTGGAACTGCTTTCTTAATGTCCCTGAGATTTCGAGTCTCTATTATAATTTATTCCTGAGACTATTTTAATTTCTTCCAATTTCTTCTATGACCCATTTCTCATTCAAAAGTTTATTTAATCTCCATATATTAAAATGGCTTATATTTTTTTATCTTGTTGTTAAATTTTACTTTCAGTTCATTATAATCTGAGAGGATGCAAGAAATTATCTCCACTTTTTATTTGTTAAGATTTTGTGTCCTAAAATATATTCTGTTCTGGAGAAGATTCCATTTGGAAGAAATCAAATTCAGTTGTTGACGGGTGAAAGAATTCTATAGATGTTTGTAGGGTCCATTTGATTAATAATACTTTTTTAGTTCTGAAAAACTTTGTTCATGTCTATCTGACCTAACTATTGGTGAAAGAGATTGTGGTGAGCCGCTTCTGCCGTTTCTGCAGACTATGGTCGCCATTACAAGATGACGCTGGCTCCGCTGTGGTCTGTGACAAACAACTCCTTATCTGGGAAAGTTGGCACATGATTTTTCACCACCCTGTGAGAAAGCTCCACGCGGCAGCTTTGCATTGGGGCTTGGGATGCTTTATTAAGGCTGGGAGGGGCATCAGAGAGAGAGAAGAAGAAATATCAAGGGCCTGAATAAACTGCTGAAAGAAGATTCCTGAGTTGCGTCTTCCTTGCGGGCAAGGGGTCGCGACAATCCCCTCACCACTGGGTCCAGTTACCTGAATTAAGAGCCATGCAGGTCATAGCACATAAATATTTATAATCATTATATATTGTTGGATGATTCCCCTAACCAATGTGGTGTGAGCTCTGT
Source organism: Marmota monax (assembly GCF_021218885.2). Classification (NCBI taxonomy): domain Eukaryota; kingdom Metazoa; phylum Chordata; class Mammalia; order Rodentia; family Sciuridae; genus Marmota; species Marmota monax. Next base: position 5,852 of record NW_026693117.1, read on the forward strand.
TCTGTTTAATTTGGCATGAAGCTTTTTCAGATAAGAAAATAGCTACTCTTGCTTTATTTCAGTCTCCATTTGCATGGTATATCTTTTTCCATCTTTTCACCTTTAACCTGTGGATATCTTTGCCTGTAAAGAGAGTCTCTTCTAAACATTTGGTTGGGTCCTGGTTTTTTATCCACTCTGCAAATTTGTATCTTTTAATTGGAGAGTTCAGATCATTTATATTCAATTTTATTATGGACATGATTTTTATTTTCTGCAATTTTTATTTATTTCCCATGATTAATCCAGACTTGATTGTTGTTTATTGACTATTCTCACAGTAGTATTCATCCATTCACTGGTTCTTTTGTATGTTTTTCATTTCTTCTGCATGTAAAAGGTCATTAAGTATGTTCTGTAGTACTGAATTAGTGGTTATAAATTCTTTAACTTCTACTTGTCATGTAATATTTTTTATTTCATCTTCAGTTCTGTCTCATAGCTTTGGTGTATATATAGCTACTTTGCTTGTCAGATGTTATCTTTCAGAACTTGTTATCTATTTTTCCTACCCCATCTAACTTCTAGAATCTGGGCTGAGAGTTCAGAAGAAAGTCTAATTCACTTACCTCTAAAGGTGATTTGCTTTTTTTGTCTTGCATCTTTTAAAATTTTATCCCTGTTCTGTACATTCCACATTTTAATTATTATTTGCCTTAGTAAAAAGATTTTTTTTAAAAAAGTTTTTGGTCTGTTTGGGGTTCTATTGCCTCTTATATTTGGATTTCCATTTCATTCCTCAGGAGTGGAAATTTTCTGAAATTATTTCATTGAAAACATTATGAAATCTTTTAATTTGTATCTCTGTGCTCTTCTATGCCAATGATTCTTAGATTTGTTCTAATTTCTTGTATATTCTGTATGTGTGTGTGTGTGAGTGTATGTATATATATATATATATATATATATATATATATGTGTATATATATATGTATATATATATATATATATATATATATATATATGGAGTTTTATTATATTTTCTTTCTCATTGTTTTCAAGATTATATACTTTGTTTTCAAGATTATATACTTTGTTTTCAAGATTATATATTATAAACCCAATATTTTGAAATATATCTATATCAAATATATTAATATATTTCAATATATCTACATAAATATATTAGATGATTTCAATATATCAATATATTTTTTTTTCAATATTATTGGGCTGGGATATAATTCATTTGGTAGAGTGCTCACAGTCACTAGGCACTGGATTCAATCCCCAGCACCACAAAACAAAAATAAAACAGAAAACCTGAATATCTGTCTACTATGTTGGTCTAGTCCATACATGATGCTTTATACTGAATTTCTAATTTGATTTATTGAGTCATATCCATTATTTCTGCTTGGTTCTTTCTCAGAATCTCTTGTTATGGAAATGTTCTTTCACTTTCTGTGTTTTCTCTCAGTTTAATCCTTAGCTCTTCATTTAGTTCAATTTTCTAAATTCTTTTTCTGACATTCCCTCCACGGAGGTGTCAGTGAGTCAGCTGTTGTCATGTTGTGAGCTATTTGAATTGACTGGTCCCTGTGCTTTTCCATATTGTATCTCTACCCATCTGCTGGACAATTATGTCTTGTTCTATGAGAGGGAATTTTAAATGAGCTGCTCTCTGTTTACCATGTGGCATGAGTTGGGAGAATATCTTACTGTTAATATTGTCTCTTAATTTGAACTGGCTACTCCAATCTTTAGCACCACATGGAGAGGAAAACTAATCCCCACTAATTATAGCCACTTCCGAACAAAGCCATGTACTAATAAGTATTTTAAAACTTGTTAAAAATATGCTACAACACTCCACTAATCTGAGTGGTAGATGAAAGTGATTTACTTGAAAACTATGATAAATGAGGTAATAAGGAAAGAAAATTTGCTTTTAAACTATATTTAGTCTCTGGCTAGTTGTTCTCTCATGACTTTGAATCAGGACTGTGCAGGCAGGTGTTGAGATGTACTGCCTTTTTCATTCTATCATGGTATGGGAGCTGGTTGATTAGTTAGTTAGTTAGTTAGTTAGTTAGTTTATTTTTCTTGCTGATTTTTTTTAAATAGTCCTTTCTATCTGGAGTTTCATGTATTGTGCCATTTTGCTTATTCTCACCTCTCACCCAAAGTGGGAAATCTTGTTATGGGAGTCTGTATGCAGACTGTTGCTTCCTTCTTCCCTGGCCAGCTCCAATGCACCCCTCCTTCTGCAGCATATGCCGGGGGCAGGAGATGGAAAGCATCAACCAATCCTCCAGCCCCTTCTATGTTTGGAAGAGTGTCTCAGGGAAGATAGACTTGATCTGAGTTTGTTTTTAGGACTCCAGCCACATGGTATCACTTAAGTGCCTCATCTCAAAATTTAGATCCCCTGTTTCTAGTGAATCCTTAGCTCTTCTTTAATTTGTAGATTCAATTTTCTGGTGCCAAATTGTTGTTTTCATTCACTGTTGGAGAGCTGCTATGATAATATGGATTACTTTGATTCACTGTATTCCATTCCCCAAAGGAATGAACTAAATAGATTAAAAGTATGTTGAAACCGTATTTCATTAAAAGTAAATAAATTGGCGAATGTTAAGATATTCATAAAGTGACAGGAGAGAAAGTGGAAGAGAGGTAAGCACATGAAGTCCATACAGATGGGAGGAAGTAAAGAATAGAGAGAAATATATATTTTGCTGTAAGAGGGTATATCAAGCAGAGTAACAAAGGAAGCAAATACTAACCCCAACCCCACAGTGCAAACAAAACTAAAAACAAACAAAAACCCTATCACTTTATAAACAAAACCAAATTGTGAAAGATTAATAAATGGAAGAAATGATCAAAAGAGAAAGGGGAGTAGAAATATGTATAAATGTACATAAATACACAATTAGCAATTATAACCCTCCACCACAATACAACAACAAAATAATAATTATTATTATAAAAAATAAAAGAAAATTTTATAATGAAAAGTGATAGTATCTTTCCACTGAGGTGTCTGAAATTATATACATATGTACTTGCATCCTATTCCTGACTTGCCCTCTTTCTCTTACTTCTTAAGCTATGCACCTTTTAGAGTGCAGGCTGGGTGTTAATAAACCCCTCCTCATCTGTGATTTTCACTGCATTGCCTGCTGGAATGGCCTGGGAGTGTAGCTTGTTGTAATGACACTCAACTCACCTTGCTCATACCTTCTATTGGAGTTTTGTCCAGATGTCTTCGATGGCTGCACTTCCTGGTTGAGAGGGGTGCAGTGATCTGGTTGGGAAGCTTGACAACTGGGGTCAAAATCCAAATGGAACTTTGACCTTTGTTTGGAGTGTCTATCCTAGAGAGATTAAATCTTCATGCTCCCAGGGCCAGGTAGATGCCAATCTTTGCTGGGCATCTGGGTTCCTAGCATCTCCACAGAGTTCTATATATAGGGTGTGTAAGTGACTCTGGGTACATGGAGAATGGCAAGTTTCCTGAAGCTTCTCCCCACCTCCAAACTCGAACTTCTAAGTGTCCTTCCATGAATGTAATCACACCTGCCTGTTCAAAAATTTCCCAAAATCTTTTCAACTGATATTGGCCCTGCAGATCCAAAGAGAGAATATAGGTTGCACTCTCTGTCTTGAATTTCCCTGGAAGCCCTCACTGTTTTATATATCTGTTTGGGGATAGCAATCTCTGGGGTGTGCTTTAGTAAGTACTAGCCAAGAAAATGGGAAAGTATATGTTAAGAACTCTTGGAATCCCATAGGAACAAGTTTCATGGTAATCTCCTCTTACTGGATTTCCACTTCAGAATTTTCATTGATAAGTTGAGAAACACAGAGCACTTTTTAACACCAGCTGATACAGCAGGAGTGGGAGCCATTTATTGTAGGACCGGAGGGGTATATATACATTCCACACAGCTTATCTTAATTAACATAAACTAGATACAGCAGTCAACCAATAAGGAATCTCCACACTTAATGGCTCCTGGCGTTACTTCACAAACCACTCCCTCTGCAAAATGCCAGGCGCCATCTTGACTTGTTTACAGACTAACAACCAGCTAAGTACAGATTGGCTTCTACAGGGATTGATGCACCCCATGGGTCCACTTTGTTTCTCGTTCCCTTTGAGTGGTCATTCCCTTTGCAGTGGCATCTCCACTAATGCAGCCAGCCTCCCTGCAGCTTGGGCTGGACTTGGGTCTATTCCCTTTTACCCCCTTCATAACACCAGAATCCCTGGGCTTCTCCAAATCTGGTCAGGCTAATATTGATTTATAATGAATTTCTCAGAGAGTCACCTCATTATGAAGCAGAATTCTTGCAACTGGAAAGGGCCTCCTTCCTGTCCTCTGCCATCTTGGAGTCCTGACCCTCTTCCATTATACACGTACACACACACACACACACACTTTAAAACGGTTTCATGTTTTCTTACCGTGTCTTTCTCTTTTACCAGAAAGTACAGCCACTACATTTCATTCATCTCAAAGGAGCTAATATTCCACAGAACCTGGAATAAAAATTATGGCCTACCTTTCACAGGCCAACCATATTTTTAAGAGTTGGTTGAGATCTATTTGCAATCTATTTTTACATCATATTATCAGACAAGGCATTCTTCTTTTTTGAAAGGCACAAATCTTTGAAAGCTGTAAATTAGGTACTGTTTCTAAACAGTTGTGAATTCACAAAACATTCCCAGAAATCACACTGAAAACTATTTTAGCTAAAGAATAATCTGATGCTTAAAGAATTTTTCTTAAATTCTAATCCCCCAACTTAATATTTTGATGTGCTTGACCAAAATATGTACTATTATGTTTAAGAAGATATGTCAAAATCAAATTGTCCAAGAAAATTAAATAAAGAGAATAAATAAACTATAAATTTTACAGGCTCAATAAATGTTCAGCTTTTCAGAGAATCTTATTTTTATTTTACAAAATCTGTTATCTGGAGCTTAATCCATATTCTGAAAGGTTATTGACATATTTCACATTAAAGGAAAAAAGAAAACACATAAATATTCCATTGAATTATCCCATTTTTTTAACTCATTGGATTTGATAAATGATTCCTGTTAAAACTGTAAAATAGTGTTTATTCAGCTTTCCAGTCAAATGAATGCTGTTCTTAAACCTACAGTTTCAGTGAAGCTTAGGAAAATCAAACAAACTCCTGTCTGCTTCATAAATTATAGGCAAAATGGTGAGGTAAGGAAG
>NW_026693118.1:0-227463 GCF_021218885.2 Marmota monax
AAGAGAAGGGCACTATCTAGGAACCAATGCTCAAGTAATTAGAGAGGATTACAAGTGTTTGAAATAAACTTCCAAGGGGCTTTACAAAATTTCAAGAATGGCCATAAGAGCTCACTTTTATCCATCCACAGAAACTGTATCAACTTACCTACAACATAATTAGCACATAATGTCATTAAGAAATTCTGTGGTCTTTGTGGGAAAGTATGTTTATTTGTACAACATGGAATATCCCTTTTGTTGTGTTTTTCCAAATACATACTCAGAATCATGACATATTCTTCAATTTTGCTCTTGACTTAGAAATAAAGAGGAGAAGAATTGCTTCAAATGCACCTCTGCCATGAACTTAGCATTTGCAAACTATTTGCAGACATTCACAGTGGGTAGCTATACATAATTTCCAAAATAGAAATACAAAAAAATCAAAAATATTTAACTCCAATTGTATTCACAGGCTTGTGATGTGAAATGAGCATATAAAGATTAGATACATTATTTATTTTCACGAAATCCTTCTCCAGTAAAGATGTTGGGAATGATTTCTGACTTTTAGTAACTTCCTAAATGCTAGGGAATAAGGATATGCACTTACAAATTTTCTTCCAATATAACTAAGTGACAAGCTAAAAATTCTACCTTGGCCTTTGATGCCAAATTACCTTCCTTGTATGTCTCTTTTTGCCTAATGAAGAACTCACTGCTACTGCAGAGTTGCAGGTTCAGAACATTTGTGTTCCGATGAACTCATGTTGAAATTCAACTGCCAAAGTGATGATGTTATGAAGCCAGCCTTTGGAAGGTGATGAGATTATGAGGGTGGAGCCCTTGTGAATGGCAATACCATCATTATGAGAGACCTCAGAGGCCCCACTTGCCCTTCTATCACATGGGGCACAGCAAAAAGGCAGTAGTCTGTAACTTGGAAGAGAGCCCTCCCCAAAACTGACCAGGCTAGAACCTTGATCTTCATTTCCCAGACTCCATAATTGTGAGAAATAGCCTTCTGTTGTTTATAAGCTACATGGTATGATATAATCTATTACAGCATCTCAAAACAGATTAAGACAGAACCACTATGCTTTGTTACATTAACAGTTCTGACATGCGACCCTCTTGAAGCTATTTTCAAGAATATTTTTTTCTTAAATTTATTTTCTCCCCTTTATATACTTGAATTAAAACAGTGAATATTATATGGACTATTTTAAAGTAATACATCTAACACATAATTGTTAGAGCGATTAACGATAATATAAAACTTGTTTATACAGTTTTAAAATGGAACTTTGCTCGTGCTCTCTGCTTGTGACATGACTTCTTGCTCTTAATCATGTAACAAGCATATGTATGTAGAAGACTGAAGAATATCATATGTGGATATTCCTCAGTGTTTGAACTAAATATAAAGGGAATTATTGTGAGCAGTTACATGTGTGTTCTTTTCCTTCAATATTAAAAATCATGAAATTTATTATTTTGAGGAAAAGTTATAGTTATTCATTGATTACTGCTATTTGTCATTTTTTCTCTACTTAAAAATGTTACTAATATGATGATTCTAAAATAATAACTTATTGTACTTTTAATTCCATTTTCTGATTAAAAACAGGTTAAGAAAATTATAAAATACCTACTGACAGCTTCGGGTCAGAATCTATGACATGGTTGTTTATGTGTTTCCATACATCATTCTCTAGTTGAATTTTCCTAATTGTTTTTCAGTAGAATTTTGTATATTGAGAATTTTTCCTAATTTGATCATATGTATTGCATTTATTTTCTCTGAATTCATGGATTTTCGCTTTTATCTGAATAAAAATTTGACATTTTTGTTCTCAAATTACCAGTCTTCATCCTATTTTTCTTTTTGTGCTTATATGAATTATTTTTTCTTTCCTTAATTAATAACAATATCACTATACTTTTTTTCTAAAATTACAGATTTTCTTTTTACTTTTAATCCCTTGAATTATCCAGAATTCATTTTGATAAATGGGCATAATTTTCAAATTTGGCTTGAATACTTCCTCCCAAAAATAAAAATGAAAAGTTGTGTGCTGCTTTGCTAGTTTGAATTTGAGAGACGTGATATTTCATAAAAATTAAAATATTTCAAAAGGTAAAATTTGGTGTACTTTTAAAATTTGTGTTTCCAAGAAAAAAAATGTGCCAATGTTTCAGAAATAGCCAATGAATCAAAACACTATGACAATTTGATATCCAGTTTTCTAACTAAAAACTTCAACAACCTGGGTTTGCTTAACATTCAGATAATTTTTCAAGTACTCAGCATTTGCTATGTTTTATGATTGATACCATTTAAATCACCTACTTCTTAAAAATATGCAAAAATGTGACCTATGTGAAATAACATTTTGAGAATTTTAATATTACTGAATTTCTGTAAAAGTTAAAAAAATATTTCATGAGGTTTAATTTGATGTTTACATTTAAATCTCTGTGAGTAGAAAAACCATGAAAACAATATGCCTTTTGATATTTACCTAAGTAATTATTGAAGATGAGAAGTAAAAAGTAAAGTTGAAATTATTTTTTATGAGATGGAAAAGACTTTTCTTCTTCAGTTAGTGTGTATAACCCTGGATGATTATTACTCATGGCTGGAATAATTCCTAGCTTTCTTCATCATATATCTAAAAGATGGAAACATTATTGTATTTAAATAGGGAGATAAATATGAAAGGATTTCCATAGCAAGTACTGCTACTCAATTCTTTAAACTCCTTTCAAATTGTATTCCAAAGAACATAGTGGTTTCTCATAAAGCCTGTTTCTAATATTATATCAGCTGACAACTTGATTACTTCCTCCTTCATTTTTATTGATAGCAATGAATGGGAAATGACCTAACTTTCAAAAAGATTTGTTACTTAGTCATGAAGATCAATCACATTCCCAGCATCTAGTAGTGATGCCTAAAAGACTTTACTAAGACTTTTCAGAAGACTACTAATTATATCTTTTAGTTCTTCCTTAACTTGCAACTTGTTCAACTTGATAGACTGAAAATTTATTAGAGTGGAGTAAAAATAAAACTGTGTGCAATATAATTTTGTCAATGTAGTACACATTTTAATATATGCTTTTATCTTATTCATTATTTTAAATACATCTGATTTAAAATCATGGAGCCATGGTTTAACTCATTAAGTTTATGGGAAATGATGGCCACAGAATTGATTCTTGTCAAAGAAATCAGCCAAATGAGATTTATTTTGTCAGAAAGTAACATGAATGTGTTAATAAGCTTCTCTTGAAAGCCACTGATTTCCTAAATTCCAAATGTAAGATAGATCTCTAACATGGTTTTACACTCTGAATAACAAAAGGGCTCCCCCTTCACCTTGAATGTTTTTAGAGCTCTTCAGTCCTCATCCACCCTCCCCTTTTCATTTCTCTCCCTGAATTGCTTCCCAGATCCTCATGGGAGTGGTGCATTGAACATCCCTCAGTATTTTGGGAACCGAATCCAAACATAGGATGCCACCACTCCTTTACTACAATGAAAACACATTGGTTTGAAGAACATTTTAATGTAGAACAAAACATTGCATTCCTTGGGCTGTTTAAAAAATAGGCATAAAACAGAGGAAATAAGATCATTGTGGAGAGATTTCCCTTCATAGTTTCATTAACAGCAGCATTTTGATTTTTCTATTTCTTTGCAGGATAGTGTAATTTTCAAATTTTTAAATTTTATAACAGAAGTAGTTAAGTAGTTAATTCAGAGTAGTTAAGTGCCTGTTTAATATTAGTTGAAAGACAGAGCCTCTTTTTGAATATAAGACTGACTAATTTCAAAGGCATTGTCCTTGACTATGCCTTATTTTCCAGAGGAACTCAAATGTATCTAGAGGAGACCAAATCTGAAGAAATTTCATTGCAGTATACTTAGACTCCTGCAGCAGGTTCAAAAAATACAGTGAGAATACAGAAAAAGAGATAATGGATAGATTTTCCCTTGATTGCATTAGAAGATATATATATATATATATATATATATATATATATATGCATATATATATGTAAATATTAATATGTACAATATATTTCACAACATAATTATTTGTTTACATTAATATCTATTATACAGTATAAAATATATAATATACATGAATAATGAATTTGTTTCTGCCTACCTGGTGTCCCAATTACCAGTCTGGAAACTTTTCTTTCTAATAATGTATACTGAGTGACCTTGTGGTTTTTGATCAAACTTAGGGATACAGCCCTGCCAAGTCTTCAATCATGGACTACATTATTTATTCACTTTGTAACTCTGGCTTATTTAACCACTCCCTATGTACAGGGAGAGTAGGCCTATCTTTCATTTCTTGAGTAATTTCTTTTAAAAGTCTCATGATGTTACCAATTTCATTGCCTAGTGTTAAAGTTGCTCCAGTTAAATGTGCATGGGTCAGTTCAGCAACCATTCCTTTTGGACCTCAGTGGACATGGTTGGGTGCAATCAGATTACCCTACATAGCTGTAGTGTAATGGCATCAAAAGAAATAAGCCCTGACATTTTCCAGTAGTGTGCATGCATGCTAAATTTTCTACTAACTGAGCTTTTGTATACCCATTAACTTTCTTGTTATTTTGTTTTGTTTTGTTTTTGGGTGGGCTATTTATCTATTTCCTTTATGTCTTTCAATGTGTTGTCAAAATTACACTATAATCTTATGTCCTTAGGTGCTCTCTGTGTTCTATGCCAGGTACTATTTGGGATAAAACACACATGCACATGGGCCTTGCCACCTTAGAATTATTGATTGATAGTCTACTGTGAATCATTCTTTGGTCACAAAAGTGAAAAGCAAAGTGGAAACCACTGATGGAAATGAGAGGCTGAGAGAAAGCCATGAGCAGACCAGAGGAGGCAAGGGTTTCCCCCGGAGCCCCTCCCAGGGAAGGCTCTTCAGCAGCCAGTCCTAGTCTCCTGGGAGGGACTATTGGATCTGGGTAGATGAGAGCACCAAGGAGGGCAGGCAGTGGGTTTTCAGCTTTTGTCTTCTTACAGCTGGCTCAGCTCTGATTATTCCATGTTAATTATGTTCTTGGGGAGGTGACAACATTAAGGGATTTTTTCCCTTACCACTTTCATACATAGAGTACAGTTAAGATCTTATAAAATCTTCTCTGATGTAGTTGTTATGGTTGCACATTATCCTTCTGTAATTGCTTTAAATAATCTATAAATAATAGATTAAAAAAATCATGTAACTTACAACTCTTTTTTGGTCTTAAGGTCAGTTAGAGTAATGTTCAGCATGTTCTCCCCTGAATGAGCTATTGATTTTATCAAATTATATGAACTCACCTCTTTCACAATCTATTGATTATGTCAATACATTACTGATTTTCCTGCTATATTTCTGTCTGAACCTCATGCTTTTTCTTCCTTCTTTTTTTTTTTTGGGGGGGGTGTGGATACTGAGGATTGAACTCAGGGACAATCAACCACTGAACCACATCCCAGCCTTGTTTTGTATTTTATTTAAAGGTAGGGCTTCACTGAGTTGCTAAGGGCTTTATGGATGCTGGCTTTGAACTCTCAATCCTCCTGTCTCAGCCTCCCCAGCTGCTCCAGGCATGCACCATGGAGACCAGCTCTTCTTTTTTAACATCACAGTCCTTATAACCAAAATTTCCTTCTCCGAAGTAAAAAATAGGGTCACAGGTCTGACCAGCTTAGTTTTTGTCTTTCTTCATGGAATGGATTTCCCAGCTACCAATCCAATTTTTCACTGATGAAACCCTGACAAGAAATTTCTTTGTTGGAATCCTTCGTGTACTCTTTATCTGTTAAGGCATTCATGTAAGAATATATAACTCACAGAGAAACAAGTGACTACACTAACACTGAAGACTTAGAGTCTCTCACCAACTAAATATATATATTTTTTTCTCTTGGTTAAAACATTCCTTCATTCCCAGGTTTTGTACTTGAGGCGTTTTCCTTTCTCTCATATTTTGGATATTGAAGATCAAATAGTATTTTGTAAATACATCCTCCTACTCTCAAAATGGGATTTCTCTGTGAAGGAGTTAGATTTCTTTTAATTGCAGATTCTTTTGGTGCGAGGGATTAGTGGATGGAAAGGGAGAAGTATTGATAATAAATAACATAAATGTAAAACATACCTTTTGTACTGTATTTCTGTGGAATATTGAATATGTGTCTTGGAAAAATTGGGAGAGCCTATTATAGATAACACTTTTGATCTTTTATTTTTAAAACAAACAATCTGAAATTCAAATTTATTTTATTTATTACTTTGAGATATTTAAGATGCATTCATTATCTTACTTGATTCAAACAGTAGATAGATAATCTTATAAATTTATTATGGAATTTTATACCTAAGAAAACAAATTTGTCGAGAGACAGTTAATGGATTTCTCAAATTTGTGAGCAGAGGTACTTGCTATTTTTGTTGCAGACCATATTTCCAAGGGTGTTTGCATAGTAAACATCTCTGGAAGATAGAGAAAGCATTTATTTTTGGATCAGAGGACAGATCTGTTTACAGTTTGCTGTAATAAAAAGTAGGTTTCATCTGAGGCAAAGGTCAAGCAGGTTTTCATGCTTCCCATTATAAAAAAAAATGGAGTTTCCCAAGCTTGGAGTTTCTCAGCTGTGGCTCAAATGCACAGCATGTTCAGTGCCCCCTGCCCCCGTACTGATTTCTGTCACAAAAGCAAACAATGAAAAATGAATAATAAAGCCCTTTGTCTCTCACCCAGAAGTATCATATAATTTACAAAAATCTTTGACAGAATTTTTAGCTTGCATGTCCTACAAAATCTCAGATCTTTAGGGTTTTAACATGGCTCCAAGGAAATAGATGTAAATAGAAAGACTGGATATAAATGAGAATATTATGATCATTATTCCTATTTATTATAATTTGTTATTAAAAATTCTTAGAACGGGTGAACTGGTGTTTCATGAAATATTGTATATCATAGAATTAATGAGCTTTTTCATACAATGTACTTAAGAGTGCAGCAGTGTCTTACCCACTGACTTTAAAAATTGTCTTATCTCCAAATACTGTTTTTATCATTATCATTTTAATTGGACATTTTTGTGGGATACACAACATGTTGTGATTAAATCAATGTAATTAGCATTTCCTTTTTTTTTTTTTTGAGGCAGGTAGCAGGAATTGAACAGGGGCACTACCACTGAGCCACATCCCCAGCGTTTTTTTTTTTTGTTTGTTTGTTTTTTCTTTTTTACATTTTATTTAGAGACAGTATCTCACTGAGTTGCTTAGTGCCTTGCTTTTGCTGAGGCTGGCTTTGAACTCTCAATCCTCCTGTCTCAGCCTCCTGAGCCTCTGGGATTACAGTGTGGGCCACTGTGCCCAGCCCATTTCTGCCTTTTAAAAATAAGGTTTTCAATCCTTTGTTTCACAAAATGATTGTCTATATTCACGGGATACAGTTCTTCAATACATACATACAATGTGTACTGAACAAACCACTTTTCAACTCTTTATCATTCCTTTGTTTGCAGCCTTTGAGATCTTTTCCTGTAGTCATGCATAAGATAGGTAATAGGATATTGTAAATGTCATCTCCTTGTGCTGCAGAGCACCATATCCTGTTTCTTCCCTCCAACTGTGTCTTGGTTCTGATTATCCACACTTCTGCTACCTGTTGCTTTTCCTCTTCCAGCCTCGAGCAATCACTAGTCCACAGTCAGATCACCTCTATTAACTTCTGCATCTGTGAGAGAACATGGAGTGCTTGTCTTACTGGGTTGTACTTATTTTATGTCACATAATGCTTCCCAGTTCTGTCCTTTTTGATTTAAATAAATCAGAAAGAAATGCTTTTTATGGCTCTGTAATATTCCACTGGGTATATATGCCACATTTTCTCTATGCATTTATCTGTTGCTGGGCATCTAGGCTCATTCCACATCTTGCCTGTTGTGAACAGTGCTTTCCTAGGTGTCTCCTTGGGATGCTGATTTCATTTCCTTTGGCTATGGACCCAACAGTGGGATAGCTGATTGTAGTTTTCAAGTTGGAGCACATATTATAATTCATTTATATATTTTGATGAATATTTATAAAAAGTAAATGAGTGAAGAGAAAATTAAAATACAAATGATTATTTCAGGCACAGGTTTCCATGTATTTTCATACAAATTTTTTGAGCATAATTTTTTTTTAATCTAGTGAAAGTCATACTTCAAATTTTATTAAAAATTCATTTATACAACCTTGTTTCTGAAAACATAAAATTAAAACTGTCAGTTTAAATTTGTATTTTTCCACCATGTATTTTCAATATGATAATAAAATTGTTACTAATAAAATTTAATTAATCCACAGTATTCTATCAATTGGATCTACAATAATTTATTGACCATTCATTATTGTTGGAATTCTTATCTGTTCTATTTTCTAGCACATAAGTAATATTGGGATGATCATTTGTGCTTTTATCTTCATTAATAAATTCAGCAAAATTATGTAATATACTCCCAGCAGAAAAGTGTTTGTTCATATTTGGAATATACTTAAGAACTTTGATTTATATTTTTTTCACATTTACTCAGATATGTAGTGCCATTTAACTGTCAGTTCTGAGAAAACTATTTTACTAATGTGGCAGGTGGATGGTGGAGGTTGCACTTGGCTTCATCTGGGATTTTAGTCTCTGAGTTTGAACATGAAAATCATGTTAATCAGTCACTTATTTGTTAATAAGACACTTTTGGAAATTGTCTGTTCATGTTTTTTTTCCAGCTGTCATGCTAATTTACCTCTCTCCGCTGGATTAATTTCTCTCTCATCTGATACCATAAATAGTGAAGGGAAGAAGAGATTGCATGCCGAAATAAATTCTATTCACCAGTGCCCATGACCCACATGGCTCTGAGCACTGTGTGCTTTTTACATTCAGATACTTTCATCCAGTGTAATGTCTGTGAGTTCCTCCCTTGTTACTGCACAAATCAGGGTTTATTTGTTATTGTCTAGTACAGCATGGTACATGTATACCCTATTTTTTTCAGTATTTATGGCAATAATAATATAAATAATAACAATTAAAACTAGTAAAAACATGAAGTATATTTTCACAATTGTATGGTCCAAAAATAAGATGATTATCTTCAAATTTTTAGATCTTTAATTTTGTAACTTGGTTGTATTCTTAAGTATTTGTGTATGTGACTGGCACACAATTTTCTAACTAAAGCACTCAGACGTTTCTACTGTTAAATTTTACTTTTGAGTACATTGTCTATTCAAAATAATTAGCTTGATGGAGACATAACCTTAGACACCTGAAGATGCTCCCTCCTCTCTCATCTCACCTTGAACAAAAATGTGTTTTCAGTGGATAACTTGGCATCTGGAACAGGTGCCAATGTTCCTATGTGGTCTGTAGTTTGTCTTGTGTTTGCTGACCATGATGGTTTGCTTAGGTAAATGCACTCATCGGATCTATTATCTCAGCACAGATGAAGCCAGGCATTAACTTTTTAATATGATAACAGCCAAATTCAAAAATATTTATGGTAATATTTTTAGGAGTTAAATGCAAAATCTTTCTTTTTTTGACAATAGCAAGCACCCCCATCAGCCATCATCCTCTTTCACGTATCAAACTGGGGGCATTTTTTCATGCCCTTTGAAGTCATTTCCTTGAATAGCAACCACTATTTTTGATACTTTTGTAAACCATAGGTAATTTTGGTCTACCTTATATCATTATAGAAGTGAATCATGCAATATGAATTTTTATTTGAACTCTTTTGCTCAGCATATTTTCTAAGACATTCATCACTATCATTGGATTTATCTGTAATGTATTTCTTCTTATTGCAGAGTATTATTCTACAATAGGAATATGTCACAACTTACTTATACATTTGCATCTTGATGGTTACTGGATATTTTCAGTTTGTCTTGTTATGAATAAATCTTGTGAAATTGCTTATGTTGTTAGAGGCTGAGTTTTATCATCACAAATCCTGTGTTTAAGTTCTGACCCCTGCCATCTAAGAAAGTGGCTCTATTTGAAGATATAGTCTTTATTCATGTAATTGGCATTAAATGAAATCCTTAGGGTGGGTTCTGATCCTTACAGGAAGAGGAGATGAGGACACAATCATATTAAAAGGGAAATCTGTGAAGAGAAGACAGTCCACAAGGCAAAGGGAGAGGCTTTGGAAGAAATCGACTCTGCTGACACCTTAGTCTTGGATATTTAGCCTTCAGGACTGTGAGAAAATAAATCACTGTTGTTTAAGCCACCCAGCCTGTGATATTTTGTTATGGTATCCCTACCAGAATAATACATGTTCACACACATATTTGCTGTAATTTATTTATGAGAAAATGCAGAGGATTAAAAATTGTGAAGTTGTACATTCTTGTATTTGTTGTTTAAGACAATGTCACAATTTTTCCAAAGAGTCTAAACCTTTTTGAAATTCTACTAGCAATATATGGATCCTTCAGTTGCTCTACATCTTCTTCAATACTTAATATTTGGTCATTTTGATTATAACCACTTTAGTTGATATGGTATCGAATTGCATTATATTTTCATAATGACAAATGATGTTGAGGACTGTCTATGCTTTTCCATTTAATTTCATTTGAGATGTTTCTTCAAGAGCTTCTCTCACTTTTACTGACTTGCTTTTCTCTTTTATTATGGAGCTGTAATAATTTGTATCATACATTCAATTAAAATTTTATCAAATGTAAATTTTGAAACTATTTCTCTGATTTTGTTGCTTGAATACTCATCTTCTGAAATGAGGGAAAAGGCATTAGCCAAGTGTGTAATGGCATGTAGCCTCTTTGATTTGTCCCTGTTCCTGTGTAGTTTTAGTCATAATGGACATAAGTAAAACAATGCGAGAAGTCACCTCCTTGAATCCTTCATAACCTCCTAAATTCCAGGGATTTTCTGCTTTTTGTCTTGGTCAGACAATAATGCAAAACAAAGATAGTGAGAATCCAAACACCCATCTCAGCCACTTCTTTAGTAAAGCAAGCAATCCTTGGGAATTCTGTGGTGCTTATCCTTTAGAAGGAATGCTTGAACTATTCCCAAGTTTACCATACACTATAGCCTGTTGAAACAGGGTAAGGGGTGGGCTCAGCAGATGGCCCTTAATAAAGGAAATACAATATGTCCCTTCAAATGCATTAGCTATCCCAATACGCATTCAGGTAAAACTTACTTAACCCCTGAAGAAAAATCTCTCCAGTCACAAGTTGAAGTTTGTTCCTATGTGACACCTCTGTTTCCATTATGGCATCTCTGAACCTGTGAAGTTTCTGGTTGGTGCCTTTTTTCACTGTCCTTATGTTATGTAGGTTTTACTGTCCACCATACCTCAGAACCCTACAATTCTGAGAAGTTTTTCATACTTCATTGAGCTGATAGCACTTTTCCTACCATCTCCTGATGAAGACAGTAACTTCTTCAATTCTTCAGGAAGAGACTTTGTTTCTGGTTTGCTATATTGCTCTGGTGAGGAAATTTCAGGGACTTCTACTTAGTCATTCCTACTCTATTGGCCACATCTCCTTGGGAGAGAATATTGCCAAAAATCTCTATTCCAATTATACATTCAACAACTAAACAAAAACCCAGAGAGTGAGTTGCTTCCTAACCGGACATTGCTTGAGTTGTACTAAGACTCCATCTATCACCTGACCCCAAAAGCACATTCTTACCTAGGGAATTAGTGTCACTATAGAGTCTATGTCTACTAATCTTTGAAAGGTCTCAGTATTCTATCTCCCCAGTACACAGTCACTCCAGTAAATATTCTCCAGTCCCTTAAGGGGAAGAATGAGAAGAAGATTTGTGTGCCATACAATGAAGGTGCTGCAGGGATTTTCTTCACATGCAATGGCTTCTGTTTTGATTTTTAGTAGACTGTCTTTGAACAGTTTTATTGTAACACAAAAGTTACTCAGATAGTAGAGATTATTTCCATATGCCCCCTAATATAATTTGGAACTAGATTGTCCCCCAACGGCCTATGTATTAAAGGCTGGTCCCTAGCTTGCCACTATCAGGAGGTGGTGGAAATGAAGAGGTAGAAGGTCTTCTGGTCACACAGCCATGCTCTAGAATGGTATTGTAGGACCCTTGTTTCTTCCTCTCTCCTTCACACTCAGGCCACAAAGAGTGTGTCTTTTTGCTTGGTCATGCATTCTCCACCATGATGGGCTGCCTCACCACAGTCCCTAAAGAAATGGGGCCGATTCGCTGTGGACTGAAATCTCCACAACCGTAAGTCAAAATAAACCTTTTCTCTTTATAAGTTGATTATTTCAAGTATTTATGACAGTAATGAAAGCAGACTATCACCCACCACCCAACACCACACAGTTTCCCTTATTTATCTGTCTATCTATCTATCTATCTATCTATCATCTATCTATCTGTCTATCTATCTATTTTTGGTACTGTGGATTGAACCAACATCTCTGGCTCTTTTTTTGTATTTTATTTTTGTTTTTTTATTTTATTTTATTTTATTTGCTTAGGACCTCATTAAGTTACTGAGGCTGGCTTTGAACTTGATCCTCCTGTCTTAGCCTCCTGAGCTGCTGGAATTACTAGAGTGAATCACAATGCCTGGGAGTTTTCCCTAGTTTTTCCTCTACTGTGATTCATTTTTGCAATTGATAGATCAGTATTAAAACTTTTCTATTAACCACAGTTCACATTTTATATAGTTTCTTCATTTTTACCTGTTGTCCTTTTTCTGTTCCATGATTCCAGCCAGGATAGCACAGTATGTTTAGTTGTTTCTTTTGTCTCAACTCCTCCTAACTGAAAGAGACTCTGATTGTGCTCACATTTGATGACCCCAGAGTTCCAGGGGCATACAGGTTTATTAGTCAGCTTTCTCAATGCTGTGTCCAAAAGACTTGACCAGAACAGTCACAGAGGAGGAAAAGTGTATTTGAGTGCTCAGAGTTTCAGAGGTCCATAGACAGCTGACTCCATTCCTCAGGACTTGAGGTGAGACAGAACATCATGGCAGAAGAGTGTAGCAGAGGGAAACAGCTCACATGGTGATCAGAAAGCAGAGAGATATTCCACTCACCAAAAGCCAAATGTATATACCAAAGACAGGCCCCCAATGCCTACCTTCTCCAGCCACAGCCTATCCACCTTCAGTCATTACTCATTTAATCCCATCAGGGGATTAATGCACTGATAAAGTGAAGGCTCTCATAACCAATCATTTGTCATCTACACCTTCTTGCATCACCTCACACATGAGCTTTTTGGGGTACATCTCACATGCAAATTACGACGACCGGTCAGGGATATAATGAAATTCTCCTGTCTTGGAAATCATCGGATATTTTCTCATGACTAGCCTGGGAAGGTGGGTTTGGGGAGGAAGCTCACAGAGCTAAGTGCCTTTTCACCACTCAAAGTTTGTTCAGACTTATATACTACAATGTTCCTCTTTTTTCCCCATTCTGCTTTATATCCTCTGAAAGAAACTATGTATAGTTCACACACATAATTTTTTAAATTCTGTTTCCTCTTTATGCTGTAAAGTTCTAAAATTTTTGACAAACTATAACATTGTGTATTCATTGTTCCAGTAACGCACAGGGCTGATTCACTACTTAAAACCCCACTGGTTTACATCCTCACTCCTCCCAACTCTCAGGCAACAGAGGATCTTTTTACTTTCTCTATTGTTTTGACTTCTCCAGAATGCCACATATTTGTAATCATGTGTTTTGTAGCCTGTCAGACTTCTTTTACTTAGCAATACATATTTAAGTTTCCTCCATGTGTTACCAGAGCTTAATAGCTAGTTTCTCCTTGTCACTAGATAGCATTCTATTGTATTATAGTATCAGATTTTACCCACTCATCTTTTGAAGGGCACCTGGGTTGTTTCCAGTTTGGGGCCATTAAAAATAAAGCTGGTTTGTATTCATGTGTTCATTTATATGTATACATAAGATTTTAAAAAATCGGATAAACACCTAGGGCTGTGACCCTTGGATCACATAATAACACCATGTTGACTTATAAGAATAACTGCCAGAATGTCTTTCAA
Source organism: Marmota monax (assembly GCF_021218885.2). NCBI lineage: Eukaryota > Metazoa > Chordata > Mammalia > Rodentia > Sciuridae > Marmota > Marmota monax. Next base: position 14,117 of record NW_026693118.1, read on the forward strand.
AGTAATTGTGGCATTTTGCATTTTCATCGACAATAGAAAAGAGTTCCTGTTGCTCTGTATCTTTAGGTGAATTTGCTAGTGCCAGATTTATGGATTTCAGCCAGATTAATAGTTGTATGGTGATGTAGCATCATTGCTTTAATGTGCAATTTCTTAGTGACAAATCATCTTTATCTTTTCAGTATATACTTTATAGCATCAGTATATCTTCTTCAATGTGTTATGTGTTCAGATTCATTGCCTGTTTAAATTGTTTACTTATTTTGGGATTTTCAGAGTTTTTTTTTTTGAATACTTGGGGTAATTGTTCATCACCAACTGTAAATAATATGAACACTTTCTCCAAATGTAGTTTTTCTTTTTCTTTTCTTAAAAGCATCTCTCACTCAGAAGTTCTTAACAAAGTTCATTGTACCTATGCATTCTTCATGAAAGAATATTTTTAGTCTTGTAAAAATTTATGGTAGGCTGGGGAGGGACCTCAGTAGCAGAGTGTTAGTCTAGTGTGAGTGAGGCCCTGGAATTTTTCCCTAATAACACTAAAAGAACAAGTAAATTAAAGTAAAATAAAAACTCATTGGAACAGCAATGGTCAACACAGTTTTCTCTTAGAAAGTTTATTATACTTTTCAATTTTACATTATGGCCTATAATTCATTTTGACTTAAGTTTTATAGATGAGTCTCCAAAATTTTCAGCACCATTTATGGCAGAGGAGACTCTCCATTGAATTGCCTTCATTAAATTCTTCTTTGTGAAAAAACAATTGAATATATTTATGGAAGTGAAATCTGGAGTCTGTATTCTCTTCAATGTATGTATATATATAGTCTTTCACAATTGTATTGGGATTTGGCCCCTCATATACTCTGTCCCCCCAACTGAGTCATGTTGATCAAGTGGCATTGTCTTATGCTGATCATCTATTTAATTCTTGAGGGCAAAATGAACAATTAACAAATTCTAGAGATCACTAAAGCCCAAAATATTCAGTAGGACCCTTTTGTTCTTTATGGTAAACTAAACCCCCTTTTTTGATGGATAAGTGCTGCCATTTGACCCATGCTACCTTGTGATATAGCCAATCCAATTGAAATTAAGAGCCTGTGTCAGATCCAGAACACTCTGTGGTCAGGCCGAACTCACAAATGAGAGCAACCTGGTTTTTAAGGATATAGATGCTTCACTAACTAATATGTATGTAATCTAAGATACCTCTAATAATAAATCTTCTTGGCACTCTTGGGAGATAGGTGAGAGTTTGTGTGTAAGTCAGAGAAACTAAATGCATTCCAATTTTCCTATCTCCTGAAGCTTTATGGTTCTTCCTTCCTAGGAGAGTATGTCCTACAAACACTGTTAAATGTAAGTTCAAGTTAAATAAACCAAGATAGTATTTTAAGGATCTACTTTCAGCTGCATGAGCTGACATATTAAGTCAACCATCTCTAGTAAGTGCATATTCTAGAGTTTAATTCCAATTTCCTTGTTCTAACACCAGGAGAATCCACCTGTTCCATATATACAGTCATTGTGTACAGGTTCCAATATTCCTTTTGGAGACTAAAATACACAGAGGCTGAAGGCCCTTAAACAAAATGGCATAGTATTTACATATAGCACACACACTTTCTTCTGTGTACTTTATATTATATCTAGATTACTTATAATCTTTAATCCAGTGTAAATCCTATGTAAATAGTTGTTATATAGTTTAGGAATATTGACAATAAAAATGTCTTGTGTGTTCAGTGTAGACACATCTTTTCCCCTGAGTATTCCTGTGAATATTATCCATGTTTGGTTGAACCTGTGGATGTGGAATTCATGAACATGAATACACAGGGCTGTATATAGTTGTAAAATCTTGGAATTGTTTTGTCTGTAAGCTATTTTTCTTCTTGAGTCATAGTGTTTACTTGGCTTTCTGGATCATGCTGATGTATTTTAGCTGTGAGTCAGTGTACCAATAGGAAGTGACAGCGGGGGTGTGAGGAAAATAAGCACCTCCTTATAAGACATTTGCCCCTACTGAGCCTATCAAAGAGATGTTATCAAAAGAAGGCTAGTTTCATGATGCACAGGTGACAGCTACTTCCACAGGCTCAGATGACTGATTTCCATTTATAATGAAATTCCACCAGAATCCTTCATTCCAGGTCTCAGAGTCTAATTCTTTTCTGATCAAAACCGTAACTTTCATATAAGAAATAAAACAAGATTATAAATTAAATCAATATTCTAATTCTATAACAAGAAAAATTAAATTTTATTATTCATAGCAATCTTGGCTTGTTACTATAGGAAATGAGAGATTATTCTACATTTACTATACAAATATCTGATTCCTAGATGATGACTTGAGCTGACCCAGTAATAACCTGAGCGCCATAGTACTTACTTCAAATGTTATATAATCATGATTAACATAAGAAATGATTTGATTAATTTTGAGGACAAAATGTGACATCTACATCATAGATTCTTATTATCCCATTTTATACAAAGGAAGGTATTTAGCAAGATTAGCCAAAAATTACTGATTGATGATACTCTCCTAGGAGGACTGTTGACACTAGGTTCTCTCAGGAGTTGGAAATCATATTGGCAATTTCACAGACAGAGATTCACTAAAATATAACTTCTCATTTAAAAATTCCCCTTGCCCTCTATTTAAAATTATAACCTAATGCACATTAGACATTACTCTTTTTCTCTAAATTTTTTATGTCATTTATTAAATGTATATTTTATCTTATGTATTTTATCATATTAAAATATAAATTTCATAATATTTGCCTGTTTGTACACTGGCTTATTCCACCACCCGAGTATTACATTAGATGTGGCAATACTCAGTAAACATTTGTCAAATAAATTGAATGAACTTCATTACAAATGAAGAGAGCATCTCCAAAAGAAGGAGGGTCTTGAGTTTCCTTATAATCTCACCATTTTTTAAAAGACACCTGCATTTTAAGAAGTCTGATTAAATGTCTCCCTGAGAGATTATGCTAAGTAAAAAGATTTGTTTTTGTGAAAGATTTTTAAACAGCATAAACATTTTTGTGGAGATGCATATGTCATCCAATAGGGAAAAAGTAAATAGGCTTTTTAAAAATCACTTTTAAGTTCTCACATTAATATGAGATTTGAAATGTGGTGGTAAAGAGCCGATGATATTGCAATGAAGTTGCATTTAGTAAATATTTATATGCTCTTAGCTTCACTAAACAAATTAACATTTCTGACACTGAAAATGAATATGTCCTTAACATCCTGCTTTAGAAAAATTATGCCATCTGGACATTGCTTGTATTTGTCTATTCTATTTATGTCCTAGCCTTCTTGCCTAGGGCAAAAGGAATGAAAGAGAACTAGTAATGGTATTTTTTTGCAAAGAGTAATCAACCATAAAGTCTATAATTGAACACACAAGAGTAGTCATTACATGATTAATTACTTTGGCAAATCAGCCTCCTTCATACATCATAGAAATATTCAAAGGCGAGTAGAACATAATGTACATAAAGCATACGAGTCAGCAGGAGAATCAAGTCCATCAGTGGCTTATTTGTTTTCAGGCCATTTGTTTTCCATATTTCTCAGTTTTCTCCATTTTTTCCTCCCTGCTAATACTTAATGTGCACTACATTTTAAGATAAATGTTTTGATGATTAAGTGGAGGCAATGCAGACATTGGCTGAGGCAAATGTCTTTTCAAGTTTCTGTCACACATAGAATAGATTAAGCTTGATGATTTTTGGGCAACATAAGCATCTGTTTTTGATTGATATATTGCTGAGCTCATTCTGATTTCTATAATGCTTCAGTTGTTTAGCAGGTGATATATCAATATAATTTTTTCTCAAGTTCAAATCAATTCAATACCATCCTATAAGGCTTTGGAAAAATAATGGAGACTGAAGTCACATACAATGGAATCTGAAGAGATGTTTTCTTTTTGCTGTAGATGTTTCCTTGACTGTACATAAAACCAGAACTTCTGAAGCCATCTTGTAACCTGAGGAGAATCAGCCTACAGACAAAACTGATACACTGGCTAACTGGAGTGGCTGGAGCAACCCAGGTCATGGACAGCACTGTTAACCTCTGGAGTCATGGACAGAGAGAATGTGCCCTGAATCTGGACCATAGTCTCCTCTGGCTTCTGTTTTTCTCAAAAGCCTACGTCTCAATTACACATATGACCCTATTAAATATAATTAATTTACCATTAAAACCAATAAGAAACTAACTCTACCTCCTTTCTCACAATCTAACTCAAAGTAATCTTCAGGATCTCAGGCCTCCAAACTGCTCAGTCAAAATTTCCTCCTAAAGTTTCTTATATCTGTGTCTTGGTGGAAGTACCTCTCAGAGAGTAAGCCTGTTACCTTACCTGGTAAGACTATGAAGAGTCCCTTCCATAAAACTTAAACCTGCTCACTGATGTTTGACCCGGGATTGGGCAAACATCCTGGGTTTTTTTGGGCATCTCCTATAAGGTAAGCCAAGAGTTTCTCCCAAGGGTTTTAGAGTTTGCTGTTAAAAAAAAAAAGAGAGAGACTCAGACTAATTGTTCCAATGAAGCACAAAGCTGCAGCTCTAGAGTGTTGGTGGCCATGGCTTTTGTCAGAAAGATGTAGAAAACTGTGGGAATTCATCTTAATCCTACAGAAATATAGAAACAGCACAACTGCCCACCTTAAAAAAAAGAAAAGAGCATTTAAAGAGAACATTCCACATTAACCACATTTACATATTGAAATCCTGTTGCTTGTTGAAAGAGAGAGCATAAGGACAAAAAAATTGGATAGGAGAACATTTGAAAAAAAGAAGCAGATTTTCTAAAATAAATATACATACATTACAAAAACTAAAGCTTTCAGTGGATTTAACCAAGAGTTGATTAGGCATCACCAAGAACAGAAATTGTAAAGGGGGAAACAGATCAGGGAAATCAGCAAAACACAGCACAGAGATAAATACATTTAAAAATATGAAAGTGCCGTAAAAGGAATGGAAATATAAAAAGGAGCAATTATACAGCAGGAAGAGAAGAAATAGAGAAAATGGAAATTAAATATTCAAAGAGAAATTGGTTCATATCCATATGCATGTATCTATCATCAAATGTTGGGAAAATTATCTTTCAGATTAAAGGAAAACAATAATGAACCATTCACCTCCAAATAAAAGAAAAATTGTAGTAAAACTGAGACAGTAAAGGACAAATTTGGTCAGATACCACTGATAAAAGTTATTCACTGAAGAAATTAAGGTTGAGACTGACCACAAGATCCTCAGTAATAAAAGATTTAAAATGGTCACAGAATGAGTTCAGTGTTGTGAAAATAATTTTGTACCTTAATTTGTATACCTTAAAGAAAATGTTTGCATGAACATTTACTGAGAACTTTAAGTTGAGTCCCTGATTACTAAAAATATACTAAAAATTAAGTTTAAATGAAATTAAACCTAAAAAGGACCAGAAATAAAAACATTCTTTAGCCAAGAAACTGGCAGATATTGGAGTGTGTCTACTTACCATTGATTCTAAAAGCCTAAGTGAAGAATATTGGGAGCTCAAGATTGACAAAATTTCTAAGACAATCTTTGTAATACTATATTTTAGATACTTTGTATTCCAGGTAATCCTACAAGTAATTATATAAAATATTGTATCAAGTGCTTAAAAATATTTAAATTCATTGTTAAATCCATAACAGAAGGAAATGTTCAGGTACTTAAAGGAAAGAAACATCTCAAATCTAGGAACTCTATGAGCTTTCTTTAACATTAAGAGAATGTTCAACATAAATCACAAAAAAAGCATGCTAGCTATAAAATGCAGTCATTTTCTTTGCCGCCTCACTGCAGCCTTCTCCATCTAAGCAGGGAGTACTTCTCTAGTCCTGTAAGGATTGCAGGAATTACAGTTTTTGCTTTTCTATCTTCTCCATATTAAAGGGTGTTTTGAAACCTTGACCACCTTCTTAAGTGTTAGTTTTGCTCATTACAATTTAAACGTCCTATGCATTCTTTCTGGGTTCTCCTCCTCCTCCTCCTCCTCCTCCTCCTCCTCCTCCTTTGCCTCCTTCTCCTCTTCCTCCTCCATTGTTTCCTTTCATTCAAAGCTTTTTGGTAGGAGCTCACACAAACACTACTTTCTCAATATTTATATGCAAATGTCTTTATTGCTGAGCAGAATTAATTTTCTTTACAGCTTTGAAGCCACTCTGCTGTAGTCTGGTTTCTTGATATGCCAAAAATAAATTTGGATCATTATCAGTGTCTTTTGGTTATTTGCATTATTATAAGGTTATGTATAATCATGATATTTTCAGCTTCATTTTTGAGTACATAGGTGAGAGTTACTCTTTAATTATCACGGCATACTAGCCAATGGTTTGGCAACAGAGGGATAATTTTGATTCCAGTGCTTTAACAAGTTTTTGCATTATCTATGGAATACAGATGCAGGTAATCATCACTGAGGCAAGTGACTCAGCTGCAGATTGCTCTGTCCTCCCTGTATTAGTTACCAACTCTACCACCCCGTGCTGCCTTTACCACCAGATAAGGGCATCTTTTGTTTTTTTACTTTAAAAAATATTATTATTATTATTATTATTTTTAATTTTGAAACAGGGTATCCATAAGTTGCTTAGGGCCTCACTAAGTTGTTGAGGCTAGGTTTGAGCTTTCAATCCTCCTGTCTCAGCCTCCTGAAATGCTGGGATTACGGGGTTGCTACCATCATGCCTGGCTCTACCTTCTCTCTGATGGCCTTCTTCTATTTCTCTCTGCTTTGCTCAAAATGCTCCTTCAGGCATGATGACATACAGGGTCTCATACACATGGGTCAGTCAGTAAATATATGCTGAGGTGAATGAAGCATCCTTAAATCATGCTGTCCTGCACATAGGACATCACAAAACATCACAAAAGCAACACAAAAACCCATCTCCTAACTTCTGGGAATTTATCATCTGAAAGTAACATGCACCAGAAAGTAAAAAAAAAAAAAAAAGTTTGAATAGATCAAGCAATTTGTTTTCAATAAGGCCAGGTTAGTTGATATCAAGATATTTCAATAGGTATTTGATTGTGATAATTTTCAGCCAGGGAGCAAAAAGGATCATGTGAAAATGTATCTAGCCCTAATTTGTTGTTATTTTAAACTGTTAACTTTTCCTTATACTCCTTTTTAATCCTGGGCATTTTTCTATGATTGCACTTGCCAGGGGTTTCACATTAAGCCATAATCAGAATCATAGTGCTCATTCTGAATAGAAACAATTGTGTGCATGTTACCATTTATTAATTAGATATACAAATGGTCCCCTTCCAGGTTTTTATAATGATCTGGAATTTACCGCAGAAATTAATTAAAATCCTTTCACCATAACTAACTACATGATTCATGGAAGCTTGTGGAGATTAATTCTAAATTATTATATTGTTAATAGAGAAGACCATATGATCAGTTTAAAATGTAAGTGACAAAAAAACTGCACTTCTAATTATCCTGAAATAATTACTTTGGTTTTCATCATCATTGATTTTATTTTTTCCCTAAAAATATTTTCTTGAGAAGTCAGATATAGATGTTGTCAGATAAACTACTGACCATAAAACAAGCTAAGTTTCCTAAAAAGATACCACTAACCATAAATTAAATAAAACAAAATGTTTCTGAACAGCCCTAGTAGATATAAATCACAATATAAAAATGATATGCCGTTTTTTGAAAACTTTGATCACATTAGGACACTACTGTACCACATATAAAGACATTGATATAGTTTAAAAAGTTACAAATCCAAGACTACATCTCTAGTTTTGATATTTTTTCATGGAAAATATTCTGGTGAACATGCACTTAACAGATAACACAGGAAAATAAGTGTTGGGGTGCGATGTTTCTATAGACATGACTTTGTAACACAAGAATTAGCTTTCAGTGTTTTTTCATCTTATGTTTAAAATGCACACTGGAATAGTATTTGGAGCAAAAATAGATAATTATTAAATATATATATATATATATATATATATATATATATATATAGAGAGAGAGAGAGAGAGAGAGAGAGAGAGAGATAGTATGTTTCATAAGAGACTTTCAAGAAATGGAATTTGTGATGAATCAATATACATATGGAAATATCTTTGATAAGCTGCATTCTGTTTTCTATGAAGCTATCCCACGCATGTGCATTAATCATGTGCATCTGTGTGAATAGTGCTTCTGTTTGGTAATCTATGACATTTACTTTTATTTTCTCCCACTTATATATTATGTGAGGTGTATTGAAGCATTTGCCTACCATGACTACCACTTTATGTTCAATTATATTCACTTTATGTACATAAAGTCCTGTAAAACTACTAGAACCAAGATATAGAATAGTTGGGTCAATTTATAAATCCTTTCATAGTATTTTTGGGGTAAATTCCTCCCAGACACTCTAATTCCAGTTAGCCACTACTGTTTTCTATTACCCTAACTTTGCCTTTTCCAGAAACTTATAGAAATATACGTGGACACTATGCAGCCTTTGAGGTGGCCTTCTCTCACTTAGCATAATGAATGTGAGATCCGTCCATGTTGTTTAATGTGCCAAAAATTTGTTCCTTTTATAATTTGGGGACATTCTCCAGTACAGCTAAACTTTCCCTAGGGGATGTGCTTCAATACTTGACCTTTTCCCAAGCTACTGTACTGTCTTCAGACAGCTTATTTTGTGAGCCTCATGGATCACAGCTTGACTAGTCTGGCAAGGATGTAAGTGGCTGGAATTCCATAGACTCCTGGTGGAGGTGCAGAGCGGCACACCTGCCCTGGATTACAGTGTGTGGACTTCATTAAAGTCAGACATAGGCTTAACTTGATGTGCAGGTAGCACTTTTGATTGCTTTCTTTTGGTATGTGTTGGAGACAAAAAATTATGTCTTTTTATATGTTTTCATATGTTTGCTATTTGTACATATTGATTTGTGAACTCTCTGTTAAAGTATTTGTATATTTTGTTTTTTTTTCTCATGGGCTACATGAGTTCTTCAGCAGAGGAGTATTTCCCATGCATTGTCTTTCAGTTTATGTTTCATTGCTTCTCTTTAAACGTATTTCAATTTTAAGAACAGAAAAGTTGAATTCATGTAATACCCAACTTAATTTTTGTAATGAATCATGCTTTTCTATTACATCTAAGAAATATTAGCATATTTTTCTCTGTATTCTTTTTTAGAAATAATGAAAATTTAATTTATACATTTTGGCCTCTGGTTAAATTTGAGCCATTTCCATGTGAAGTAAGATGAACAAAATTGGCCAAGTCTTGTTTTGACATGGGTATTCAACAGCTTCAGCATCATGAGCTGAAAACTCCAGTTTTTCATTCAATTACCTTTGAGTTGACTCTCTGTGTATGGATTTATTTCTGGATGTGATTCAGCTTCCTTGATCTATGTATCTACAGTTCACAAATACCATACTGTGACAAATCCTGTCATTTGTAATAAATATTAAAATCTTGAACTGCATTACCTAGACTTGACTTCTTTTACTAAATGAATTTGTTATGCAATTTCTACTGTTTTACATAAAGATTTTAGAGTTCCATTGTTGATTTCTGGAAAAGCAAGTTCAAATCTAACAAAATAATTCTTTCTGAGATTTTGATTGGGATTATGCATATTCTATAAGTTTTTTGAAAAAAAAAAAGACTTATTATAAATAACAAGTCTCCAAGTCCATGAAACTAGCGTGTTTTCCAGTGTTTAGATTGATTTTATTTTTATCATCAATGTTTTGTTTCTAGAAAATAGATCTTGATAGCAACAATCACATTTTATTAGATTTGCAAAATTTATTCATGACTTTGTGTTGTGTTTGTGTTTTATGAGCTATCATTATCATATATTTAAAAACATTAATTTCTAAATGGTCTTGGTGGTACCTAGAAATGCTACTGCATTCCACATTTTAACTTTGCAAGCTGTGAGCTTGCTCAACGTAACTACTAATTCTATTTGGAAACTGTATATCAAGAGACAATGGAGTGATATCATTTAAGTAATAACAGGAGAAAAAAACCTGTCAAACAAGACTTCCATAACCAAAACGTGAAACCATACAGTGCTATTATAGACATAAAAATTTAAATTGTATATTGTAAACTGAAGACACCATTACCCTTTAAAGTTACATAATTAATGAAACAATGTTGGAGATGAAATGTAATCACAAAAATACTCAATCCAAAAACAGGAGAAAGAAAGAAAATATAAAAAACTGAGAGAATGAGGAAGGTAGTAGACACTATTCTAAACACATCATTAATAGCCCCAATAAAATTGAAGGATACTTAGACATGAAATTAGATAGGAATATATTGAAACAGAACTGCATCATTAGACTGCTTCATCCTGGTGTGAACATCAGGGCCCTCACACCACCCTGCTGATAGGGATCATCACTCCTCATGCTGTCTTGATAGAATCAAGGGTGCAACAAGCAGGAGAGGCTTCTGCGGAACAGAACAAGGAAAGCTGCTTTACAGTGTGCCTTTTGCACATGTAGGAGGAGAATATTCTAAAATAACAATAAAAGTAGAATGTAGGAAAAACAGAAGCCAGTAGTGTGGGCACTTATGATCATCAAGTATTATGTACTATGCATAATCGTGTCTGCAATACTTTTACAGGATGGACAGCACAACAGGCTAGTTTACAACTGGATCCCCCAAACACTGGGGTGATGTGCAGCATGCAGTTTGGGATGGCTATGATGTCACTAGGCTGAAGGAACTTTTCAGCTCTATCACAATTTTATGGGACCACTGACATGTATGGTTCCTCTGTTGACCAAAATACCATGTGGTACATGATAATGAACTCAAGTATACTGGACTTCTAGCAATTTCCCCACCACCAATGCACAATTTAAAAAAATAATAATTTTATCGCTACTCTATAATATAATAAAACAACTACAGGAATATTCAAATATCTCTACATACTTAAAGTTTCATTCATATATAAAGCAAAAAAATATACTATTCCTATATTCTTCAAAGAAAAATGCTATCAGATATAGTCTTGCTGGAGAAAAAAATAAAATAGTTAAGACCCAACAATAAAAAGAAGATAAGGCTTCAAAATTATCTAATATCTAAATAATTGAAAATACTAAAGTTAAATGTACTTAATTATTGGAACATAGAATATTATGAACACAAAGTTGAAGTTAAAATAATAGTGTAAAATACCATTCTTTTTTCAAAGACACTGAATAAAAACAGAGAGGGAATTAGGAGTACAGAAAATGATAACTAGTTTCTTGCAATTTTGTGGGGGGCAGTACCAGAGATTGAACTCAGGGGCCCTTAACCACTGAGGCATATCTTTATCCATTTCTGTATAGTTTATTTAGAGACAGGTTCCTGTAGAATTGCTTAGGGCCTTGCCAAGACTGGCTTCTAACTCAGGATCCTCCTGCCTCAGCCTCCCAAGCTGCTGGGATTACAGATGTGTACCACCACCCCCAGTTCAGTGTCTTGCATTTTATATTTAGAAGAGATTATTTCATATTGATATATCAATTGATGGCTCAATATACATATGCATATAATTATATGACTAGGTAATACAAGTATATAAACAAAATGATTATTTATTATTATTATTTTGTTCTAGAAATTGAACCCAGAGTTGCTTTACCACTGAGCTATGTCTCCATTACTCTTTCTTACATTTTTTTTTAATTATTATTTTGAGCCTGGGCCTTGCTAGGCTGCTGAGGCCAGCCTCAAACTTATGATCCTCCTGCCTCAGCCTTGGGAGGCACTAGGATTACAGATGTGTGCCATCACACCAGGCCTCAAATATATTATAATGTATTTTGTGAGAAAATACAAAATTGACAACAATTTTTAAACCACTAGAGAAAACAATTTTCTTCTTCTTTTTAATGCATGAAGGTTATTAGTTCATTGAGTGTCCATTTATCTATGTTTTTTATTAATGTGAGATCAGAAAATCAAATATCTTAAAATTCCCTTTTCTATTCCATTAACATCAGTATCTTGTTAAGGATCTTATTTTTTCTTAGCTGGAATTTCCCACATTTTTGTGTAATTTTGAAATTTGTCATTCAACTATTAAATCTTCTGAGTGCACTATCATTGAAAAAGATATAACTATTAACTGCATATATAAATAAGAAAGTTAAATCCCCTTTATTCTTATACCAACTTGCAAAATCACCAAACTAAAAAATAATAATAATAATAAAATAAAAGTACAAAAAAAATCTTGAAAAACTAGATTTAGATGCCAGGTTATAGGTAGCAATTATTTTAAAAAGTGAGAAGTGACAAAGAGGTGTTTAAAATGAGGATACACATGATATCTGTATATAATACTCTATTACTATAAATGTGAGACTTGTTTTTATGTATTTTTACATGTAATGTGTATGATCCAGCCTCACTGAGACAACATGTTTTATTTTCTTAATTTTCTAAAAGGAGAAACTTTTTACAGAAGTCAGTTTTCTATCTCTTCAAGTGTGGGTTCTCCTTGGAATTTGAGAGCAAAGACTCTTTTCTCTCTTCATACTGAACCTCTGGAATAGCCCAAGGAGAAAGGGGCACAACAGAAAGAGTCAGCTTGTGAATATATCAGATGAAACCCCTCAAAACCTGCCTTAAAACTAAAATTCTCGATGGAGAAAATTTACCTTTGCATTACCTGAAACACATGGATCTTTACTTTCCACTTCTAAAAACATAAGATAAAAGGTTCTTGCTTCCATAAATATACATTCAGTTTAGAAATCCAAATTGCCTTATATAGTTTTGGAAACTAACTCTTCTGTGTTTTGTGAGCATATGATTACTTTATTTGTTGTATTTTCCTCTTTAAACCTTGAGTTAAATTTTGTTGTGAAGCATACTGTTTATTCAGACAATACAATATTGGATACCACTGGGTTTTTATAAGCTTTTTTTTTTTTTTTTTGCTTTTTTGCTAAATCACTTTTAAATTACTGACCTATATACAGTAATTTTTTCCCCTCATTTTGTAATTTGATGAAAGTTGTAAGCTCTTTAATGAATCAATTTTCCAACTTCATTTTACTCCTCAATTTTAATGTTTCATTATCTATGGTTTGGCACCCCAGATAGCCCATTTTTGAGGTTTATTCCTTTTTAAAGAAGTAATTCATTTTCATATTAAGAAAATTAAAAAATCAATGTGGTTTTGCTCATGCATAGAAAACTCATCCTAATTATGTAGCTTCCACAATGAGGCAACTGAATTAATTCTTGCCTATCGTATCTCCTTATATAAATAAGAAGCTGGATCATCTTATACAGACAGACCCAGGGCAAGCCCTCCTTCAGTACTTAATTACATCTCGATGCAGTCTTCTTTAATGATGGGGTAAGAAATCACTTTGCAGTGTGTGCTCTGATATCAGCTCTTTTCTTGTTCTATTAAAATCATTACTTGAGAACAAATTTCCAGTATTGTATTTAAAACATATCTCCCAAGCTTTCATTTTAGTGATAATTATGAGTTGGAATATTGGTACTTGCATTCATCTCAAGAAACCTATTAAGTGATCTTTAACATGGGAAAAGTAATAAATACTGGAATTGGCTAAATACCTTAAAATATTACACAATATTAAGTATCTTATTATTGTATTTGGTTTTCAGTTTAAAACTCAATAATATTATATGATAATCTTATATCATGAAACTAAAAGTAGAAATTGAAAAATAAACCATTGCAATAAAATATTTTGCACATTTACATTATAGTGACTTCATAGAACTTTTACTTAGCATTAGTGAAAGTTCTATGAAGTCACTGAACACTAAATTAGAAAATACTGAGATATTGCTCTTAGCGAAAGTAGAAGGTCACATTTCTGAAAGAACCAGGTCACCATATTATCATCCATCAATCAATATATCACCTTGTTGCTGGGCTTCTGTTTAGATATACATTGTATACGTTGTTGACTCTAATTAAACTCCTGGACATTAGCACAGTATCTCAGATGAATGAAGCTCATCGGACTTATACCTTAAGGCATGTTTTGGCTTCTTACACTTAACAAAAACAGATCTGGCTTATTAGGTCTTATAGAACCCTGATTCCAGCAATTAAAGAATACACACATATATTCAAAACTGCCCATCTTTTAAACAAAATAAGTTAAAGAGTTTTCCATGAATTAGTATATTTCTTTAACCTCTGAATACACAGCAATAGAGTTAAAAATAAGCCACTTGCAGATAATATTTTAAATGTTTAAAACCTAGGGCAACTTCTGATTTCAATGCTGAGTATGGAAAGCTGGGAACAGCATAACCCCCACTGCAACGACACAAATGTCAGATAAACTATAAATTCATAGCTTTTCTATATGTCATTAGAAAGATGAGACTTCAGGGAAATTAATTATTCTAAAACTCTAAGCAACAAATGTTCTCAAGAACTGATGAATGTGACCCCAATTCTGTGGAGGAGCTCCAGAGGGGGGAAGGGATGGCTCCAATTGTAGATGAGAAAAATTGGTGAAGTATTTATCCAGTTACTGAAGGACAAGTATACAGGCAGCAGTTCACACAGCAGGGCTGACAATGTATGCATGAAAGGCATGCTTGTTGTGTAGGCTTTGAAATGGTTTGGGAACTTGGGTTTGGGGAGGGCTCCCATAATTCTCTAATAAAAATGGCTCCCTGTGCCTAAGTAATGCAAACAGTAAGATTTATGTTGTTACACCTGCTTTTCTCCTTAGAGTAGAAATTTAATACATGCTCGAGGGAGGGTGTTACATGACCCAGTGAAAAGCTTGAGCAGCGAGTGTCTAAAGAGCATCCATGAGAGAAAACATCCCACACACATTGTCAGAAGTAATTATGGAGGAATCAGACACATCTAGTGGGACTCCACTGGGAAAGAACTATTGGAAGTTTCCTTCAAATTTCTTCATATTCCTCCCATGACCCATTTCCCTTTTCAATATAATACATCAAAACACAGTATGCAGTGTCCTCTGAGTCCTCCCAGTGCACCCCCAAGCCTGGGAGTGGTTTGGGAACTCAAACATGAATATGTATGAACATGTCAAAAGTATAAAATTCCAGGGAGCCACAATGTGAAAGGAATTCCCTCCGAATTTCAGATTCTCTAAAGACTTCTACTGCCCCTTAAGAGAAACAACAGAATAGAGTGGTGAACACAATTTGCTGTTACCAACATACAGAAGAAGCAACTATACTTTTGGAGAAAGCAGTGAGAGCACACAAAAGATTGCCTCCATGTAGAATAAGAGCCTTCTGCCAAGGGAAGGCCCAATAAATTGTGATTCTCTTAGAGAAAAATGTTCATTGAAGTTGGGGGGTGGGAAATGGAGGAAACAGTCTTCCTCTAAAAGAAAAGCATGTTTCCTGTACACAGACCATTAGAAATGTCAGATCACCAGAGAAAGGGCAGATCACAGGAAAAATACAAACACCAAGAAAGCAAAATCTCGACCCAAGACCCAGAGTTGTGAGCCCTCCCTGAAACTAAAGTATGGCCATGATGAGAGAGAAGCACCCTGCACCCAGAAATCAGACGAGGTAACTCAGGTGATGGGAAACAGCACCCATCACCGGAGATAAGGAGAGAACTTGTTAGAGGGGCAGATGCATGGTGAGTGAGACCAGGCATGGAACAGCAATGGGGCAAAAAACACCCTGCAGAGGAAGAGGCTGACCTGGCTTTGCTCTAGGACTGAGTGGTGGTACACTGAGGTGCAGTAAAATGAGCCCAAACCCAACTCAGCTGAAGACTAGACGAATTCAAGTCCTCACACCAGTGCCCCAGCACAAGAAGAGATATGCCTCTATTCAAAAAAAAAAAAATTATTATTCACTTCAGTCTATATGAAGAAATTCCAGATTTTCAGTGAAAGGTAAGAAAATAAAAACTAATTCTAGAGGCAAAGCAATTCATGGAACCTAACTCCAGTAGATATTAGAATCACCACCCAGAAAAGCCAATGAACTAGGACCCACAGGGAGAGCTCCAATATCCAAGATGGATAGATAACAGGGGAGACCAGATGGTGATTTCAGAGAGGATGGAAAAGACAGAATGAAATGAAAATGCCATGGAACAGAAACACAAATATATAGAAGGACTTTGACATATTAATATAAGCAGTACAGTCTAGGAAAACCAATGACTTTGATGATGAGTTAATAGAAAGTATTTAAACAGAAGCACAATGCAAAATATACATTAATAAGAGAAAATAATACAAAAGCACAATCACTCCCATCTTCTTCCTTCCAAAATAGAAGAAAATAATGAGGGGAATAATTCCCAATAAGGTGGTTCTTGTGAAATTGGAATCTCCATAGAGGAAGTGGGAGAGACTAGAGAAGAAAGGATATTTGTGGAAAGTAATAAAGATTTTGAAATCAGAATTTGGAAGATAATGAATACATGTAAATGTAAATCAAAATGGCTCAGGGAAATATAAGTGTAGAAGTAGATTAAAAGCAGGAAAAATCCAAAACACGAACAACAACAATAATAATAAAAGACACATAACCATGATAGAAGACAAATAACAGTAAAGTCTTTGCAAAGATACCAAAAGCATACATTGGATAAAATACAGTCTTTTGAACAATTGGCATTGAAAAAACTGGTTATCAATATGTAGAAACATGAAATTAAATGCATATCTGTCAACCTGCACAAATTTCAAATCAAAATGGAGAGAAGACCCAGGAATTAGAGCAGACATTATACAATTTCTGAAAGAAAATTCAGGGTCAAAACTTCAGTATATAGACACAGGCAACGACTTTATTAACAGGATTCCTGAAGTTCAGGAAATAGTGCCAAGAGCTAAAAAATGGGTGGATTCAAATTAAAAATCTTCTTCATAGCAAAGAAAACAGGTAGGAAGAGAAGAATCTGCAGAATGGAAGAAAAATCTTTGCTAGCTACTTATCTGACAGAAGATTAATATCTAAAGTATATAAAGAACTAAAAAAAAATCTTTACACCAAAAAAATCAAATGTCCCAAATAATACATGGGCAAATGAATGAAACAGACACATTTCAAAAGAAGAAATACAAAGCCAACAAATATATGAAAAAATATTCAACATCATTAATAGTTAGGGAAATGCAAATCAAAACTATGCTGAGATTTTATCTCATACCAGTCAGAATGGCAATTATCAATAATACAAAAATGAGCTGGGGCTGAAGCTCAGTGGCAGATTGCTTTCCTAGCATGCGTGAGGCACTTGGTTCAATCCTTAGCACAATATAAAAATAAATAAATAAAATAAAGGCATTCTATACATCTACAACTCAAAAAAAAATTAAAAAGAATATAAATAACAACAAATATTGGGGATAACACTTCTACACTGTTGATGGGATTATAAATTAGTACAACCACTATTGAAATTGGATGGCAGTTCTTCAAAAGACTGGTCAGAGAACTGCCATATGACCCAGCTATGCTAAACATTGGTATTTACACAGAAGAATCAAAGTCATCTTACTATAGTGGCATATGCATACTCATGTTTACAGAACCACTTCACAAGAGCTGAACTTTGAAACTAGCCTAGGTGTCCATCAACAGAATAACAGATAAAGAAAATGTAGTATAGAGTCACAATGGAGTTTTATTCAGCCATGAATAAAACTAAAATTATGGCATTTGCAGAAAAATGAGTGGAACCTGAGAATATTATTCTAAGTGAAACAAATCAAACTCAGAAGGTTAAGACTCATATGTTTTCTTTCATCTGGGAAAGTTAGAGATGAAAAGGAAATGCAAGTTGTTGTGGGGGGGGGTCAGGGAGTCAGGGGTGTCATGAAAATCAAAGGCAGATTAGTAGAAGAAGGACCAGGGATAAGGGGAGGGAGGGGGGAGTGCTGGGAAGGGATACTTGCCAGATTATACTGTCATATTGTGTACATGTATGAATATGAAATGACAACTATCATGCACTGTTGGCAGATAACATCCATAATATATAAGGAACTAAAAATCTCAGCAGCAAACAGACACTAACAATCCAATTAAAAAATGGGCAATAGATCTAAATAGACATTTCTCAAAAGTAGACATACAAATGGTCAAAAAACACATGAATAAACACTCCACATCACTAATAATCTGTGAAATGCAAATCAAAACCATATTGACATATCATCTTTCCCAAGTAAAAAGGACTATTACAAAAAAGGCAAAATAGAACAAGGGCTGGTGAGGACGCAGAGAAGGGTACCCTTGTGCACTGTTATGGGAATGTTATTTAGTAAAGCTATAATGGAAGCAGACTGTCAGCTCTTAAAAAATTTAAGACCAAGACCACCAGGCGAACCAGCAACTCCACTGGTGGACATCTATCAAAGGAAATAAATTCAGTATGTCAAAGAGATATCTGCATTCATTTGTTTATCACAGCACTATTCACAAAGGGGAGCAAACAGAAACAATGTTAAGTGTCCATCAACATATTAGTAGATAAAGAAAACTGTGGTTTATTAAACAATGGAAGAGTATTGAGCCATAAAAATGATTAGATCCTGTTATTTACTACAACATGAGTGCAATTAGAGATTAATATGTTAAATGAAATAAGCCAGGAACAGAAAGAAAAGTATTGCATGAGCTTATTAATGTGCAGAATATAAAACCAAAACAAAACAAAACAAAAATATCATGAAATGAAGACAATGTGGTTACCTGAGGTCAGGCAGAGGAATGTTCATGAATAGGTACTAAGCTGCAGTTAGATAATACTAACAAGTTGTTATCTGCAGAGTAAGATGACTAAGGAGAGAATTTTTTACTGTATATCTCCAAAGTATATAAGAAGGGATTTTGAATGTTTTGCAACAAGGACATGATAAATATTTGAGAGAGGTATGCTTAACCTGACTACACAATGTGTACATGCATTGAAATATTACACAGTACTCCTTTAATATGTACAATCTTGTGTTTTTAATTATCAGCTAAAATTCTGTTTTAAAAATTTAAAAACATAAAAAGAAATTAGTTATTATGAGCATTGTTGTACATACATCAGAAAGTACCAAGTAGTACACATTCATACTCTATCTTTTCTTCTCTTATTATACTCAAAGAAAGGATTATCCAATGATCGGCAGCATCATGGATTAAAAAAAAAAAAGCTATATTCCATTGGTGTAATCTCCCCCTCCTAGCTTGTCCCTCTCTGTTTTCTTTATAACACTGTTAGTATTAATTGTCCTATACTGTCCAACAGAACTTTTGTGATGGTGGAAATGTTCTGTATTTCAGCCATTAAGGTAAGCTTTACCCACAAATAAGTAGCTCTTGGGTCCTTGGGGTATGGTCAGTGCGACTGAGGAGCTGAGTTTTAAATATTATTTATTTTAACTAATATTGATTTCTATTTCAATAGCCATATATCTTTATTAGTAATTTTATTAGACCATTTAGAAAGATAAATATCTATAGAGAAATAAAAAAGGACAAATAAGAGAATCCAGAGTGTAAAAAGAAAAGAGAAAAGGAACAAGGAAAACTGAAGGAGGAAATAAACATTTAAACAGTAGATGTCAAGAATTCACAACAGCTAGACAATGGAGCCAAGCTAGGTGTCCCTCAATAGATAAATGGATAAAGAAAATGAGGTATATATATACTCAACAGAATATTACTCAGCTTTAAGAAGAGTAAAATTGTTCAATTTACCAGTAAATGGATGGAGTTGGAGAATATCATTCTAAAGCAAAATAACCCAATCCCACAAAAGCAAAGGCCGAACATTTTTTCTCATATGTGGATGCTAATTCAAAATAAGATGAGGCGGGCATTAGTGAAGAATAGCATTACCTTATATTAAGTAGAGGGAAGTGATGGGAGGGGAGGGGATGTGGGGATAGGAAAGATAGTAGATGAAACAGACATTATTACAGTATGTACATATGTGGCTGCATGACCAATATGATTATGCAACATGTGCACTCATGTTGCATAAATTGTATCCCATCTATGTATTATGTATCAAAGTGCACAAATGCAATCTAATGTCATGCATAACTAATTAAAACAAATAAAAAAATAAAAAAAGAATAAAGTGAGAAACTAACAATGGTACACTCTGTACTTGGGGTGACATAGTGTCCTAAGAGTGCAGAGTCTCTAATTATTGTCAAACAAGGACCCAGGGTGAAGTTTCAGAGGCAGATAATATAAATTCTACCTCACATTGCTGTTCTTCCATGAGTAAGATAGTGAATAGGACGTGCACAAAATTCCTGGGTAAAGCAGCTCAGTAGCAGGATGAATGTGCAATGAAAGATGTATATTTGAACGTCTCATGTGACAACATTTTGCCCTATTTTTGCTTTAAGTTTTGACGCTTAGTTTTAGCACTCATGGCCCTTGGAACATAGGTCATCTCTATCATGTCCATTTTGGAATTTAAGCTTCTATGGTACAATATCTAAATATCATTCATTCCTATGGACTACACTTCAATATAAGCTTGTAAAGGTGACAGAAAACATCTCATTCACAAATTCAAGACCACTGCCTTTCTTCATCAGTGCAGACCCTGTTCTCTACTCACTATAATTTCATGAGAAAAGAAACAAGGAGAAATTGAGGCAAAATGAAAAGATTAAAAGCATGTGACTTTACCTTTTAAATGGATTTGGCAGTGTTTTTCATGTGAGCTGTTGGCTGCTTAGCTGAACTTGTGCAGCCAGGGAGTTCTCCATGGATGTCTACAAGTACTAGCACCTATCCATGTTGATCTGGATCCCACATCCAACATCATTGTTGAGCCTGAACAGTCTCCCTATCATTGACCTTTATGTTCTCTTCCAATCTTGACTATTTCAAATCCTTTAAAAATAACAGGTTCAGGGGTGAATGTTTTGTCTTATTCTGACATTCATCAGTGGGTTTCCTGCTATTCTTTAGCAAGAGAACACAAGAAATTTGATTACAAGGGTTAGGCCACCATGTTATCATCTACTAAGGCTGCCTTTTAACTGCTGATGTTGAGGAATGTACCAGGTAGCCATGCAGGAGAACACATCCAGCCCTGCTAGATTCCAGATTAATGAATGAGATTGCTGGAAAATTAGACTGCAATCCACTGTCAGTGACATTCCTCAGGCCTTACTTCCCTGATATCTGCTTATTTCCCTGCTGACTAACTTCAGCTTGTCAAGTGCACATGACAGAGATCCAGCACAGGCTACCCTTCTTCCCTACCACAGTAAATGAGGTTGTGATAGTACATCCTAGCTGGGCATGTTATCTGCCTTCCGAAACACTGCGAGCAACAATTCAGACAAACATTTTGCTATTTTATAACAAGGATCATTCACTCTCTATTTTGCAGTGTCCGAGTGCCTGATGTTCACCTAATCATCTCCATTCAGTCAATTTCATGGTTGATGTCCCATTGATTGCAGTAAACATTTCCAGGTACCAAACTTGATGCTAGCTATAATCAAACTTATCTCTATAACAAAACAAAATAATAACAGCACAAGTAATGTAACAGTGTCTTAAAGAAACTAAATTTGCTTTATGTGTCTCTTGTATAAGAAGACTCTAGATATGGAATCTATGGAGTCTCTACAGTCACTAGGGATCCAACTCTTTTCACCTGCTGTACAATCTCTGTGACAAGTTTCCAAACTCAAGGACCCTCTCATTTCCATGAAACAGCCATTCAGCTCTAGTAATCAAGTCGAAATTCTAGACCAGGAGAAAGGAACGTGCATCCAGCAGAGTCAGCTCTTTCCAAGGGGATTTCTGGAAAGCAGCATCTAACGATTTGTCTGAAATATAAGTGTAGAACCCAGGACACGGGCACATCATTAGTTTTCAAGAGGAATAAATAAAGGAGAGTACTCAGGATGCAGGAAACACGGAGTCTCTGCAATTCAATTCTACTTTGCACTGGTTTTGCAGGTAACTAACACATGTTACACTTTATCACGCTTTTGACACTCTGCGTAATCCTTATGAACAAGTGTGAACCAGTGTTAACTCTGCCCTCAGAATTTCTGGGAGTTGAAGTGCATTCTAGAAACTAGTTAAAAGGTGGAAGCGACTCAGGCACATTCCAGTGAGCCAGTGTGCTTTGATGTATTAATTTCCTGATAAGCATACTTATGCCACAGGATGCCACTTTCTGGAGGCCACTTTCCATTTCTTATTTTATGACAAGTATCAAGCACAGATATGGCTCTAAAAGAAAATGCCCTGCAGTAAATTTTAGATTAGATTTTTTTTTTAAATATTGGCATCAAAGTTAATTTTTAATGGAATTTTCAGAGACTATGAAGCAACTCACAATAGTAAGCTCTCTTATCAAAGCAGTTTTGCTCATTAAAATTAACATATTTTAAAAGATAATATTTCTTGTCACTGATAGAATATTGCATATTTAGTGATAGTTTTTTAACTACAATTTTTAGCGTGGTATAAAACTAAGGGATAATCATATATAGCATATTACAAACCAAAATCACATATAATACTTCCTGGGAAAGAGGAAAAAGTAGTCAAACACCAATAAATTACTTTGTCTTTTTCTGTGTTTCCAGTTGGCCTCACACTGGAAGTTAATGTAAAAGTGGATCTTTCTCAATTCCCCAAAATTCAGCCATAAAACAATCCACACAGTTTATAATAGCAGAACTCAATCAGTTCTCAGGTAAGACTGGTGAAAATTCAGGCAAGTTGGGGTAATGAGTGTTAGTTACCTAACTCAAACACCTGTTCATCCACATGATAAGAGTTAAATGTATGAATATGAACTACTTATATTCAAATGTGATATACAGAAATATATTCATTGACTTAGAAATTCTAAAATTTATTGCAAAACATTTCTTCTACTTAAATCTTCAAATGTGTATTCTTATCCTAGAAGAGTCTTTTAGTATTAAAAATTTACAGAAAATAGAATTACAGAACTTAAGAAATCTAAATTTGCTCAGTATACATAAATTTCAGAGATGCTACGGAACTTAAGAAATCTAAATTTGCTCAGTATACATAAATTTCAGAGATGCTAAAAACAACATGATTATCTCATTTGCAATTCAATTTTAAAATGTGAATAGGGCATATGCACTGTTTGTCACAATTTCTGTTAAAATTCTGTAATCTGATAGCCCACAGGTGAAGTTCAGATTGTTTTAAAAATATGGCACAAAAAGATGCTAAAATATCAGATAAATCCTACATGTTTCTCTCCTGTTTTCACAATATGCTACATTGTTGAACTTGCAGTTATGAAATTATGATATATTTATATTGTGTCTGACATTGGGCAAGAGATAAGCAGATCTAAAACGTGTTTGCTGAATGGTAAAAAATTTGATCTGATTTGGCTTGGCTTTGGTTTACATCAAAAGGCACATATTACATGTTGGAAAATAAGCAGAGAAAGTAGGAAGAGATATGTGGCATTTTCTCAATGTGAAGCACAATCTTATGGCTTTGATTCTGTGGCATGATCTGTGCAAGGACAGGACCATCTCTCTTCAAGAGAAGTGAGTCTCATGAGCTGTTCAAAAGCCTCATAAAAGAGAAGGAAGAGACACAAAGAGTGGGGATTTGCAGATGGTGAAAATGGTTTTGGGGAGCCCTAATGTAAAGACTTGGCAGTATGCTAGGCATGCAGATATCGGATTATAGCAGTGGCAGTAATAATGTAAAGAAAGGGATGGAGAGGAGAAGTTTTGGTATGAGGGGATTGAGAGAATTCAATGACACACTCACTAATTTACATTAGGGAGAAGAAAAAGGGAGCTTGTCTTTCCACTTTAAGCACAGTGAAAGTGTTTCCACCAGCAAAAACACAGAAATAGGTTGGTTTGTTTTGTTAGAGTTTGGAAGGGCAAAAGCTGCTGGGTGGGGTGGAAGCTTGATCAGAACTTTTATTTTTTAGGATGAATTCCATTTCCAAGAGAGATACAGCCCACCACACTGATACGAAAATATGCAATCATTTCTTGAGAAGGAAATGCTTCCAAAAATTATGTTTTGGTATAAGAAACTTCCTCTTTCTAAATGTGAATATAGTTAATGAACGTGGCTTGGTTTTAGAGAAGACTGTGCAAAGTTCTTTGCTCTCATTGTTGGCATTATTAAAACATATAGATGCAACAAGTCCATTCCACTCCTAACTTCACTCTCACTGTCCAGGAGACTCTTCCATGAACTAACTCTTCAATCCATGAACTAACACAAAAGCAGTAGATTTTCAATTTTCTCCCTAAATTGGAATCAACTATATTCTCCATACTGCTAATCCTACCACAATACAAGAGTCAGAGGTCAGGAAAGCAACTGCTAAGAAGAGCCACCTAGAAATTTCTGTCTTAATGCACAGAGTATGTGAAATATTTTATTATATGCATATATGTTATATAAGATATATATATAATATTAATATCTTAATATTATATTATATATGAATATATTATATGTCTTATATATAATTATATATATGTATATATCTATATCTATATATCTATATATCTATATATCTATATCTATATATATATATATATATATAAATCCAATTCATCAAGACCTGGATTTTATTACATCCAGCTATCCAACTGATGTTTATCATCTTTAACTTTAGATGGTAGAAGAACTATTAGTTACCTATACCTTAAAAAACAAACAGATGTATACATATTAAGGCATCCTAAACTTTCACTGGTAACATGAATATATTTTATTTCATTTCAGAAGTTTTTAGGGTTACTAAATAAAAATTTATTAGATAATATCTCTTTGTAGCCTAGGGACTGAGGCTGCAAAGCAATAGGGGGAGGCTATTACCCTGGAAGACAAATGGAACTGCATAATAGCTCCTTAATTCCAAAGAAAATGAGTCATTATTCATAATAAATTTATATGGAAAAAAATTAACATAACTGTTTGTTTCAAAAGTCTTGTCTGTCTTATTTTACTGGAAAACTTAGTTTTTCTCCAGGGCATATTGTATCATTTGAATTACAGGACAATGTGATGAACGTAATATTTGAAATAATAGAATCTGAAATTTGTCTTAAATAAGATTAGACTATGCCATTGTTCCTAAAGGTGTATGTCTTTTTCAAACAGCTGTTGGGAAATGAATTTTAATTTCAATATCTATTCTAAAACAAGTGCTATGTATCTCTGAGATTAACTTCTCTAAATTTCCCAATAAAATATTAAAAAGAAGAAAACAAAAACAAACAAAAAACACCTCTTGCTTATAATTGATGGTCTATACCAAAGATAGTTGCAACTATGAAATCACACGTCAAGAGTGCCTAAGGGACATTTAATACTCTTTGTATCATTTTTCATAAAAGGTTAGTTGGGATTTAATGAGAAGCAGTAGTGAATACTCCACAAAATGAAGCTCCTCATTTATCTACATATATTCATATATTTATGTATTTATTTGGGTACAGGGTTTGAGCATGGAGTGCTTTATCACTGAGCTATATCCTAAGTCTATTTTTTACTGTTTGTTTTTTCAGACAAGGTCTTGCTTATTTGCTGAATGTCTCTAACTTGCTGAGTATGGCCTTGAAATTGTGATACTCTTGCTTCATCCTCCCTATCACTTTTTAAAAAATAAAATATCCACAAGAAATATTCACAATGAAGCAGAATATGAGTTATACTTTTCACTATTATAGGTGGTCCCTGCTTTAGGATAACTTCAAATTTTTATTTAGTTTCCTATTTGCTACAATTTTATAAAAGGATGATGGAATTTAGTGGTACCAAGACAAGAAGGATACATATGGTTGAGCTCTGGAAAAGGAATTCCTACGCAGCGTCATTTTGAAACACATCCTCCATCCTAGGAAAAGAGGCACTATGGTCACTCTGACTCAGCCCAATCTATACCCTAGACAATACTCCATCATCATTGCAAAGAAAGGAAAATTGTGATATGGGACTGATTTGATGTGTGGAGGTGACTCGCAAGGACTCTTCCCTGACAATCCCCTAGCAACAGCCTGACCATGAAAATCCTCCTCCCTTTCTCCCCTACATCCATCCCTGGCTGTGAACAGAAAAGAGGTCTCGGTCTCTGAGTCTCTCAGTCTCCACTGCTGCCCCCACAGGTTTTTCCTGAATAAGCCTGGGTTACTCTTGAGCCCCCTGCCTCGCTGTTTCTTTCATTTGGTTCTTTCCTTACATCCTCTAGATAATTTTCAGGTGAGTATGGAATTTCAGCATCAAGATAAAAAATATGGGTTTTAACCTTTACTTTTGTGATTTCTTCTATACAAAATGATTTATTAAAATCTATTTTATAGGTTTGGATTCATAATAAGTAAGAGGTCCAGAATAACCTTAAGATGTAACAAAGCAATTTATGATTACACTTTATGTAGTATAATATTGAATCCCATACACTACTTTGAAGGAACATATACAGGAAATTAGGCAACTCCAATCTGTCGCCTTCATTGTTGCCAATTTTCTCCAATTTACCTGCTTCAATATTAATTCTTGGACCTGGAAGTTTCCTTTTGGCAGAAGTACTTGTTTGCCAAACCCATCCTAGGTGGGTTTCAGGGATGATGCTGTCTTGGTAAGGTGAGTAAAGAAGCATGATTGCAGTCAGGACAGGTGACATCTGAATTGGGAAGAGCAAACATGCAGGTAAAAGGAGGTCATGGAAGTCAAGGCAGGGATGGTGGAAATTGAAGATGCTGGTCACAGGAAAGCACTGGTCATGGGATCGTAGGACTTTTGTCCTCCTGTATCTAGTAGTGATAACTTCTTCGTATCAGGCAAGTGCTTCCCAATTTTCACTATATTGCACCCCGAAAAGCCAAATAAAATGCCAAACAAACGCAATAGGTATTAAAATCATGCTGTGTCTTTAAATTTCTGGGATAGAGTGTGGGTTTCTGCTTTAAAAACCTTTTAGTTTCATTTCAGTTGCCCATAGCTGGTTTACTTTGAAAAAAAAAAAAAAAAAAAAAAAAAAAAAAAAAAAAAAAAAAAAAACAAAAAAAAAAAAAATTAAAAATTAAATTTTTTCCATAAAGTAAGAAAACAAAAATAGAGAAGTGTGGTCATATATTATTAAGGACATTTCATTTCTTCAAAATGACTTTACTTTCACCAAAGGATAATATTCTCTTGTCTACTTTCACCTTAGTCTATAAAATAAAATAAATAAAATTCATGCATAACCTTAGGATATTTTTTCAGCATAAGTTAAATTTACTTGGTTATCACATCTGGTGTTGTGGCCTGACTTCAATATTAAAACCATATTGAAAATAAATTCAAAGATGAGAAACACTTTCTTTCCTAGAAGACAGTATTTCAGAGAATATTTTGAGTCAGAGCATGCTCTCATTGATAATGTTTAAATATTCTGATTAAATTAATAATATTAATTATTTTGTGGATCATAGTTCAGTATTCTGTATCCTAAGAATCCATATATTTTGAAACAAAAATGTTATTTTTTAAAAAATGTGAACTAAACATCTGCATAAATCATGATTAAATAGTTGATGGGTTTTACTCTACTGCCTGAAAAATAATAGTAAAATAATAAAGTAGCAAAAAAAAAAAAAAAATAGTAAGGTTTTACTTTAATGCCTGAAACTACCAAATCTTGGGCCAAATTAATGGACCAATAGTGTTAAAGACACTAGCTATCAGATAACCATGAGATTCAGTAAGTAAAGGTAGTAGCCCCTGTATTTACCCACGTTCACTTCTGTGAGTGAAATTTTAGGCTGTGACAAAAGGAAGGAAGGGGCTAGGCAAACCTCAGTCCTGACCCGAATTTTAAAAAATGGAGGGTTGAAGCAAGATGAGTAAGGTGGTAAAATTCACAATAGGTGCTTCTGGGTGTGCCAGGGAGGATTCAGAGACTAGACCAAAGATGTGCAAAGTCCAGACCTACCAAGTGCCTGAAAAAACGCTGCCCTAGACCAGGAGAGAAACACATTAAAGTGTTATAAATAAGAGGTCCAACATGGTACCCTTCCTAAAAGGCAGAAAAAGAAATCTCCTGGTCCTTAGACTGGTTCAAATATGCACCAGGTTTTTGCCTCAAAATGGGAAGGAACTAGCTTTAGGCCAAATCCAGCTCTACATATGCCTGGGAACCCTTCAAACAAAGTCCAATGGATCAAGTTGTTTCCACCTAGCTTAACTTGAACTCAGAACAAATTTCCAGGACATTTATAAATTTATACAAATATTTGGCCCTAAGGAAAGTAAAATTCTTAATGTTACATCCAATAAATTTATAAGGCACATAAACAAGTAAGAAAATACTCATGTGAGGAGAAGATAAATCAGTAGAAAGAGACCAGATTTTGTTTTAGACAGAGAAACTAAAAATTGTAGTGACTCCATTCAATAAGTTCAAAAAGCTAAGATGAGATATGTGCAGGTTATAAACAGTGACCCAAATAAAATCTCTATAAGTGAAAAGTAAAATATATGAGATGAAAAATTGACCAGCTGGTATATTAAAGCATGATCAAACAATTGCAGAAAGAAATATTAGTGAACCTGAAGACATAGCAACAGAAAGGTCCTGAAATCAAACAGGAAACACAGGGGAAATCTTAAGAAATTAGTGATATTTGGGTCTAATGCAGATGAAATAATATGTATAAGTGGAATTCACACACACATGAAAGAGACCCAGAAATAATATTTTAAAAATCATTATTTTCCAAATTTCATGTAATAAAAAACCTCCACATCTATGAGTCTGTACAAGACCCCCCAAACATGAAACATGAACAACCTTCACCCTGATGCATCAAAAACAAAATACTGAAAGACAGTGATTACAAGAAAAACCTTAAAATGAACCAGAGAAAACAAGGGCAAGTTAGGAATAGAGAAATAAATCAAAGGGTGGAAGCAAATTTCTTGTAATACAAAAAATACTTTATTACAATACTAAAAGAGAAAGCATAGCTAATATAGAATACTATACTCAGCAAAAGCAATTTTAAAAATGAACCCTGAATAAAAACTTTCCATATGTGTAAGAGCTGAAAGATGTTGTCAACAACAGACCACACCACAATAAATTTCAAAGAACTTCAGGCAGAAGGAAAATGAAATTAGTTAGAAAGATGACTCCATAAAAATAAACAAGAACAATGAAAATGTTCTTTCAAAGGTAAATAGGTAAGATTTATCCATTATAACCTAAATATCATTTAAAGGCAATTTACTGTTTAGCCATAGTAAATATAAAATTAAATTAAAATTTTATATTATAAATAAATAAAAACATAACTTATAGACATTTATCACAGCAAAAATATTCAAAGTGTAATGCATCAGAATAATAATCTTGAATAAAATAAATATCCCTATATATTTGCTGATTCTGTGTGATGAGAAAGAGAAGCATAGCGTTTCACTGCTTTAAATTCTAGGCCTTGATATTTCATATGAAATGAATTAATGTAAAATAAATTACAGTAACCAAAATGATGCTGTAAAATCCTTGTCAGGGTTCAGTCCAGAAAGATTTCAAAGTCATATCAAAGTAACTTTCAGAAGGTCCCCTAAAATTCAATTTGGACAAGTACAATAGCCATTGATTCCTACAGAGTCTGTGAATTATTAATGCTCATGCCTTTTCCATTCCTTTGTATACACTTTCAACTCTGTCCAAGGGAAGGCATCACAAATATTAGGTGAAAAACATTCTGACTTAAGAAACAAAATTTTTAAGTATTTTTGACATGGACAAGGATAATGCAGCAAGGACTTTTGTTTGTTTGTTTGTTTGTTTTTAATACTCTGCGGTTTGTTTTGAAGATAAAGATGTCACCTTCTTTGGAGTTCCTTTGTTACTGAATATTCAAGAAGGACCAAGATGAGATTCAAAAAATTAGGATATTTTCCCTTCTCCACCCCTATTTCGTTGCATACTTAATGGAAAGAGGAGTCAAGATTCCCACTGAGTTTTCAGGTCTATCTTGCAGTCACATAGAAGGAGACATAAATTCTGTGCATGATTGGTGTGTGTTCTTGGCAGTAAGGTACACTCTGCTTGTGTTCTCAGAAAGTTGAGAGTGACACTTATTCATGGGTAAACAATGGGTTATACATTTTCCTACATCTTCAACTCTCCTGTATCCTCGGTCCATACTTATTTAGAGAATTCATTTATTTCTTTTTGTCAGGGATGACCACCTTTTAATATTCTGATTACTAACCAAAGAGTCAAATTTTATTGTCAATACTATCAACTATCAAGGAAATAAAAGACAACAGCTTTATTACTTTATCACATAGGTTACACATCCATGTTTTTAAATACTGCCATACTATTGTCTGTTGTATTCTGCTATCTTTCCTATCCTCTACTATCCCCCTCCCCTCCCCTTCCCTCCCAACTTCTCTCTCTACCCCATCTACTGTACTTCATTTCTCTCCCTTGTTTCCCCTCCCTTTCCCTTCACCTCCTCTTATATGTATTTTTGTATAACAATAAGGATCTCCTTCCATTTACATGCAATTTCCCTTCTCTCTCCCTTTCCCTCCCACCTCTCATCCCTGTTAAATGTTAATCTTCTTCTCATGCTCTTCCTCCCTGCTCTGTTCTTAGTTGCTCTCCTTATATCAAAGATGACATTTGGCATTTATTTTTTAGGAATTGGCTAGCTTCACTTAGCATAATCTGCTCTAGTGCCATCCATTTCCCTGCAAATGCCATGATTTTGTCATTTTTTAGTGCTGAGTAGTACTCCATTGTGTATAAATGCCACATTTTTTTTATCCATTTATCTATTGAAGGGCATCTAGGTTGGTTCCACAGTCTAGCTATTGTGAATTGTGCTGCTATGAACATCGATGTAGCAGTATCCCTATAGTACGCTCTTTTAAGGACTTTAGGGAATAGTCCAAGAAGGGGAATAGCTGGGTCAAATGGTGGTTCCATTCCCACCTTTCCAAGGAATCTCCATACTGCTTTCCACATTGGCCACTCCAATTTGCAGTCCCACCAGCAATGAACAAGTATACCCTTTTCCCCACATCCTTGCCAGCACTTGTTGTTGTTTGACTTCATAATGGCTGCCAATCTTACTGGGGTGAGATGGTATCATAGGATGGTTTTGATTTGCATTTCTCTGACTGCTAGAGATGGTGAGCATTTTTTCATGTACTTGTTGATTGATTGTATGTCCTCCTCTAAGAAGTGTCTGTTCAGGTCATTGGCCCATTTGTTGATTGGGTTATTTGTTATCTTATTGTTTAATATTTTGAGTTCTTTGTATACTCTGGATATTAGGGCTCTACCTAAAGTGTGACAAGTAAAATTTGTTCCCAGGATGTAGGCTCCCTATTTACCTCTCTTATTGTTTCTCTTGCTGAGAAAAAACTGTTTAGTTTAAGTAAGTCCCATTTGTTGATTCTTGTTATTAACTCTTGTGCTATGGGTGTCCTATTAAGGAATTTGGAGCCAGACCCCGCAATATGTAGATTGGAGCCAACTTTTTCTTCTATCAGATGCAGAGTCTCTGATTTGATATGAAGCTCTTTGATCCATTTTGAGTTAACTTTTGTGCATGGCGAGAGAAAGGGATTCAGTTTCATTTTGTTGCATATGGATTTCCAGTTTTCCCAGCACCATTTGTTGAAGATGCTATCCTTCCTCCGTTGCATGCTTTTAGCCCCTTTATCAAATATAAGAAAGTTGTAATGTTGTGGATTGGTCTCTGTGTCCTCTATTCTGTACATTGGTCCACCAGCCTGTTTTGGTACCAGTACCATGCTGTTTTTGTTACTAGTGCTCTGTAGTATAGTTTAAAATCTGGTATCACTATACCACCTGATTCACACTTCCTGCTCAGAATTGCTTTTGCTATTCTGGGTCTTTAATTTTTACATATGAATTTCATGATTGCTTTATCTATTTAAACAAGAAATGCCATTGGGATTTTGATTGGCATTGCATTAAACCTATAGAGAACTTTGGGTAATATCGCCATTTTGATGATGTTAGTTCTGCCTATCCATGAACAGGGTGTATTTTTCCATCTTCTAAGATCTTCTCCTATTTCTCTCTTTTGGGTTCTGTAGTTTTCATTGTATAAATCTTTCACCTCTTTTGTTAGGTTGATTCCCAAATATATATATATATATATATATTTTAGGATATTGTGAATGGGGTTGTTGTCCTCATTTTCATTTCAGAGGCTTTGTCGCTGATATACAGGAATGCCTTTGATTTATGCGTGTTGATTTTATATCCTGCCACTTTTCTGAGTTCATTTATTAGCTCTAGTAGTTTCTTTGTAGACCCTTTTGGGTCTGCTAGGTATAGAATCATATACTCCGCAAATAGTGATAATCTAAGTTATTTTTTCCTATCTTTATGCCTTTAATTTCTTTTGTCTCTCTAATTGCTCTGGCCAGTATTTCAAGAACTAAATTTAATAGAAGTGGTGAGAGAGGGCATCCCTGTCTTGTTCCAGATTTTAGAGGGAATGCCTTCAGTTTTTCTCCATTTAGAATGATGCTAGCCTGAGGCTTAGCATATATAGCTTTTACAATGTTTAGGTAAGTTCCTGTTATCCCTAGTTTTTCTAGTGTTTTGAACATAAAGGGATGCTTTACTTTGTCGAATGCTTTTTCTGCGTCTATCGAGATGATCATGTGGTTCTTATCATTAAGTCTATTGATGTGGTGAATAACATTTATTGATTTCCTTATATTGAACCAGCCTTGTATCCCAGGGATGAATCCTACTTGATCATGGTGCACAATTTTTTGATATGCTTTTGTATCCGATTCACCAGAATTTTATTGAGGATTTTTGCATCTAAGTTCATTAGAGATATTGGTCTGTAGTTTTCTTTCTTTGAAGTGTCTTTTTCTGGTTTTGGGATCAGGGTGATGTTGGCCTCATAGAATGAATTTGGAAGAGCTCCTTCTTTTTCTACTTCTTGAAATAACTTGATTCAAATAACCTTCTTTGAAGGTTTTGTAAAACTCCACTGTATACCCATCCAGTCCAGGGCTTTTCTTGATTGATAGTCTTTTTATGGTTTCTTCTATTTCCTCCTTTGTTATTGGTCTGTTTAAATTGTGTGTATCTTCCTGACTCAATCTGGGCAAATCATATGACTTAAGAAATTTATCCATAACTTCAATATCTTATATTTTATTGGAATATAGGGTTTCAAAATAATTTCTAATTATCTTCTGTATTTCTGTAGTGTCCGTTGTGATATTGCCTTTTTCATCCCATATGTTAGTAATTTGAGTGCTCTCTCTTCTTCTCTTCGTTAGCGTGGCTAAGGGTCTCTTGATCCTATTTATTTTTTCGAAGAACCAACTTTTAGTTTTATCAATTTTTTCAATGTTTTTTTGTTTGTTTGTTTCAATTTCGTTGATGTCCGCTCTGATTTTAATTATTTCTTGCCTTCTACTACATTTGCTGTTGTTTTGCTCTTCCTTTTCTAGGATTTTGAGATGAAGTGTGAGCTCATTTATTTGTTGTTTTTTTCTTTATTTGAGGAATGAACTCCAGGCAATGAATTTCCCTCTTAAAACTGTTTTCATTGTGTCTCATAGATTCCGATATGTTGTGTCTGTATTTTTATTTATCTCTAAGAATTTTTTGATTTCCTCCTTTATGTCTTCTGTAACCCATTGATCATTCAGTAACATATTGTTCATTTTCCAGGTGATGTAGGATTTTTCCTTCCTTCTTTTATCATTGATTTCCAGTTTCATTCCATTATGATCAGATAATATACATGGTATTATCTCCACACCTTTATATTTACTAAGGGTTGCCCTATGGCATAATATATGGTCTATTTTTGAGAAGGATCCATGTGCTGCTGAGAAGAACATGTATCCACTTGATGATGGTTGATATATTCTATATATGTCAGTTAAGACTAGGTTATTGATTGTATTATTGAGTTCTATAGTTTCTTTATTCAAGTTTTGTCTGGAGGATCTCTCCAATGGAGAGAGTGGTGTGTTGAAGTCACCCATAATTATTGTGTTGTGGTCTATTTGACTCTACAACTTGAGGAGAGTTTGTTTTATGAACGTTGCAGCACCATTATTTGGTGAATCCATATTGATAATTGTTATGTCTTGTTGGTGAATGGTTCTTTTTAACAGTATATAGTGTCCTTCTTTATCCCTTTTGATTAACTTAGGTTTGATTTTAACCTAATTGGTTTACCCCTGAATGTAATCTGCCTCCTTTCTCTCATAGCTTTTAATATTCTCTCCTTGTTCTGTATGTTGGATATCTTCATAATTATGTGTCTTGGAGTTGGTCTATTGTGGTTTTGTATATTTGGGGTCCTGTAGGATTCCAGGATTTGCCATTCCATTCCATCTTTCATATCTGGAAATTTTTTCTAAAAATTATTTCATTCAACAGATTGTTCATTCCTTTGGTTTGGACCTCTATACCTTCCTCTATCCCAATGACTCTCAAGTTTGGTGGGCACGCCCCCGGGAACTGGCAGCTAAGACCTCAGGTGTTGTTGCTGGTGGTAGGGGGAGTTGGGGATTGAGAATCCCCTCTGCTTTCCTCGGCCCCTACAGTCACGCCCTGGGTCAAGATTTTTGAGGCTTCCTGGCTGTATGTATCTAGTGGGGGTGGGAGTCACACACCTGCTAAAGCTGATTCTGCTGGGAAGGGATCTCATCTGCCGAACTTTCGTGATGTCACCTCTCTGTATGCCAGGCCCCAGACTCCTTGCCGGCGTGTCTGATGGGAGGGATGGGTCTAGCCTGTCTCTGGGCTGAACCAGTCTTGGTTGGCTTCAGTTCTGGTTTGCTGTTTCATGAAGGCTTGGTTAGGGACCTCTTTATAGGTTCCCTACACCACGCCTTGCTGAACCGCCTCCTACTGCTCTGGTTGACACACAGCGGTGGCGGGCCTGGACCTCCGTGCCGCATGACAGAGATTCACTCGTCTGGGCAAACTGTCACCTCCAATAATCCTACAAATTCCCCAACAGGTCTCACTGAAGCAGAATTTTGCTAGGAGTTTCTCAACAGGCAGAATTTGAACGTATTAATGTGTCTCTCTGTCCCTGTGATTGAGGAGATACTGAAAGCACTGCCTCCCCACCCATGGCCATGTTGGGTCTCCCAGATGTATTTTTAAAAAAATCATCAGACATGCTGGCAATGAAATGTTTCCATTGAAATATCTAAAATATACAGAAATCTATATTAAAATATAATTAATAATACTATTAAGCCAGAAAGATTATTTACTATTTGCTGGCATGATTTTTTTCTGACATTAAAGCACTCTGTATATAAATTCAATATATGTAAATTAAAATTATTGAATTTACATAAAATTACAGATGTCATACAAAATGTGACAAAGTCAGAGTTGCAATAAAATTAATTTGGTTTGTCATTTTGATTTGTGAAATGGTGGGCTTAGAATAAAAGACTAATATTTCTATTTTTTTTAGTATTAATATATTATTTTAAGTTGAACTCCTTTCTGAAGAACAACACATATAAGATGCCCCAATAACAAATTACATTTTAAAAATGATTAGAAAAGTTGGGAGAATTGGTTCTGCAATTATTTAGTATACTGATATTTCAAACCAAAGCATAATAAATGCTAATCATTAGTCACTTACAAAAATGTCAAAATATTCTAATTAACACATCTAAATGGTAATATTATGAATTTATTTAGATTTTTCAGATTCTTTTGATTGTTTTAAAGAACTAAGCATATTGTGCTAGAAACAGTCCATATACTTTCTTTTAAGGCATTGCTTAGATTAATTCAACATATGTTTAACAATTGACTATTTAATTTGAAAATATTATAGAATCCTTAAGGCTATAAAGATTAACAGAGCATATTTTTTGCCTCTAGTGAATTCATATGACATGGTAAAAATAATATGAATATGTTAAAAAATAGAATATGAAGCATAGATACCTTAACATTAATAAATAATTACAGATAAATATCATAAATTGTATGTTAGGGGCAATTTGAATATTTTATATCATTATCTTATCTTTTATGTAAATAATAAATATGAAAAATTTTAAAGAAAAAGAAAAATGGTATCTATGTTGATACTTAGGCTGCCTTTTAGTACGTTTCGGTACCTACTACCAATTTTATTCTGTTCACTAAGAAATAGCATAAGACTGATATTTTCTAAAAAAAAAATTGTGTATATTTAGGGTAGACAAGCATGATATTGTTAAAAATATTACT
Organism: Marmota monax; assembly: GCF_021218885.2. Lineage (NCBI taxonomy): Eukaryota > Metazoa > Chordata > Mammalia > Rodentia > Sciuridae > Marmota > Marmota monax. The sequence goes on from NW_026693118.1 coordinate 50,477, forward strand.
ATAGAGAAGTAAATGAACATATCCATCACTTCACATAATTACAAAATTCTTTATTGTCAAATCAGTTAAAATGTACTCATGTAGTAAGAATTTCAAATACCATGCAATTTATTATGCTGTGTTTTCTTTAAAATGAAAGGAGTGCAGTGTAACACCTATCCCTGAAATGTCCTTCTCTGTCGCGACCCCTTGCCCGCAAGGAAGACGCAACTCAGGAATCTTCTTTCAGCAGTTTATTCAGGCCCTTGATATTTCTTCTTCTCTCCCCCGGATGCCCCTCCCAGCCTTAATAAAGCATCTCAAGCCCCAATGCAAAGCTGCCGCGTGGAGCTTTCTCACAGGGTGGTGAAAAATCATGTGCCAACTTTCCCAGATAAGGAGTTGTTTGTCACAGACCACAGCGGAGCCAGCGTCATCTTGTAATGGCGACCATAGTCTGCAGAAACGGCAGAAGCGGCTCACCACACTTCTCCAGTCCCAGAAACTTAGCAGGCAGGGGGAAAAACAAGAGCAGGCCCAGGTTGAAGTGGTCAGATAAAGTCTGTCTTGAAGGACACTGACTCTCTGTTTCTCAGGTACATTGCAAATGAGCAGGCTAATGTTATCTATAAGACCTACTTTCTTGTACACACAACTGCCCCTTGGGATGCTGGTTTTACCAGGAACAAAGCAAAATAAGCAAACTGATAATGTCACTTATTCCTTAGCCTAATATAGGAACTCTGCTCCCTGCAGTAACCAGTGATTTTCAGAGCATCATGGAGAGGGAAATGCTCATGCAGCTGGCCACCCTGGAAAAAAAAAAAAACACTAAGGAGGAATGAAGTTGCTACTTTCTAGTGAGCTACTGCAGGCACTAAGTTAAACAGGTGCACCTATGCACCCCATTGCCACTGGGCTTTCTGGTGAAGCAGCTGTCCAGTCCACCACCACTGAATTTTCTGAGTAAGCATTTCTCAATAAACTTTATATCTCACATCTACTGTCTGAATGCCCTCTTGGGTCTTCCAGCAACCCCATACCACTGCCCTAGAACAAAGTGGCTGTGGATGTTACAGTCTATTGTCTTGATGTTGTACATTAGCTCTCGGGACTTGTTTACCCTCTTTTTATTCTTCACTTTGGTAAATAACATTTTGTTCTCTAGATCTGTTTCTTTTTTTCAATTTGAGTTTTATGTTGTCACACAATTGAAAAAATGAAATATTTTTCTTTCTCTGTCTGCCTCATTTCACTTAGCAGATGGTCCACCAGGCTCATCCACATTGTGATCAATGACCATACCAAGGGGGTTTCAGTGCTGAACAATATTACATTATGTAAATATAACCACAGTTTTCTTTATCTACTCATCTATTGTTAACTTAAATTGTTCATGTATTTTGGCTATTGTGAATAATGCTGCAGAGAACATGGAAATGCAGATATTTTTATAGGGTTGTGAAATCATTTTTTAGGTATATGCCCAGAATAGGGATTACTAAATTCAATGGTTAATTTCTTTAAAACCTTCCATACCATCTTCCATAATAATGCTGCCAATTACTACCTAAGAGTTCCCTTTTGTGCACACCCCTAACAGTTTTGATTGACTGGTAACATTTTTACACTAAACATCCAAACAGATGTGTTTTATTCTATTCTAAAAAGTAGAATAGGGTTTTTGACTTGAATTTCCCTCATGATTAATGGAGACCCTCTTATCATACATCCATTGGCATTTTTTATATCATCTTTGGGAAAATGTCTCTTTATTTGCCCAGTTCTTAACTGGGATATCTGTTTTTTACTATTGAGTGTCATTTGCTCTTGAGAGATTGTAGCTTTTATTCTTTTGTTAGGTATGTTTTCAAATATATTTTTCACTATGTAGACTGCCATCCTATTTTATTATATCCTTGGCTATACAGATGATTTTTAGTTTGTTGTAATCATATTAATTTTACTTACTTTTTGGCCCAGTCTTTTGGTGTGATATCCAAATTGTTGCCAAGTTCAGCATGCAGAAGATTTTCCACTATGTTCATTTCCAGAGGTTTTCTAGTTTTGGGTCCCACATTTAGTCATTTTATCCATCTTGAGTTGCTTTTTGCATATGTAAGATAAGGTTCCAATTTCATTCTTTTGCAGGTGAAAAACCATTTTCCCAGCATCTGTTATTGAAGAGACTTCCCACGCTGTGGTCCTCTTGGTGCTCTGTTCAAAAAAGAACTTAACATTTTGTATTAGGATTTATTTCTTAGACCTGCAGTCTATTATTTATATTGGTCTGTGTATTTATTTTTATACAAGTATCATACAATTTTTACTTAAATATATCTGCAATATAACTTTAAATCAGGAATTATAATGCTTCAGAATTATTTTGGCTATTCAGAATCTCTCCTATTTTTATATGAATTTTAGAATGTTTTTCCACCTTTGTAGAAAATGTCATTGAGATTTTGACAGGGTTGCTATAACAGTGTATATCAATTTAGATGGCATAATTATTTGAGGAACATTAATTATTTAAACCCATGAGTGTGGAATATCTGTCTGTTTATACGGATTTTTAAAAATTTATTTTTCAATTAGGTCATTATTTTTGTACAAAAATGCTAGAAATTTTTGCTCACTGTCTTTATCTTGAAATTATTAAATTATTAGTCCATATGTGTGTGTATGTGTGTGTGTGTGTGTATGCATGTGTGTATGGTGTGTAAACTTTGGGACTTTTTACACATAAAAGATATCATCTTCATATGAAAAATAGTCTTCCTTTCTGATATGGATACTTTTTTATACCTGGTTTCAAATTCATTATTATTTCTATTTAAGTTTTTGCACACAGGACTGATAGCCTTTGACCTGAGTGAGCCTCAGGATTTATTTTTTTATTACAGATACTTACTTATACATGACAGTAGTATGCATTTTTACACCTTGTACACAAATGGACCACAACTTCTTTTTTCTATGGGTGTACATGGTGCATAGTCACACTGGTAGTGTTATCATAGATGTATTATATAGGGTAATAATGTCTTTCTCATTGCAGTGTCCTTCTCACCCCCACACTCCTGCCCTGCAATCATTACCCTCTGCCCAATCCAAAGTTCCTCCATTCTTTCCTATCCCCCCTTCCCATTATGTATCAGCATCTGCTTATCAGAGAAAACATTTGGCCTTTTGTCTCTTGGGTTTGGCTTATTTCGCTTAGCATGATATTCTCCAGCTTCATTCATTTAGCTACAAATGGCATAATTTCATTCTTATTAATGGCTGAGTAATATTCTACTGTGTATATTTACCACATTTTCTGTATCCATTCATCTGTTGAAGGGCATCTAGGTTAGTTCCATACTTTAGCTATTGTGAATTGAGCTGATATGAACATTGATTCGACTGTGTCACTGTAGTTTGCTGATTTTTTAAGTCCTTTGGGGATAAGCTGAGGAGTGGGATAACTGGGTCAAATTGTGGTTCCCTCTCAAGTTTTCTGAGGAATTTCCATGCTGCTTTCCAGAGTGGTTGTGCCAATTTGAAGTCCCACCAGCAATGTATGGATGTACCCTTTTCCTCGCATTTCTCGCCAACACTTATTATTGCTTGTATTCTTGATAACTGCCATTCTGACTGGAGTGAGAAGAAATCTTACCATAGCTTTTATTTGCATCTCTCTAATTGTTAGAGATGATGTACATTTTTCTGTATATTTGTTAATCAATTGTATTTCTTCTTCTTTGAAGTGTCTATTCATTTCTTTCGTCCACTTATTGATTGGATTATTTGTGTTTTTTTTCTTTTTTGGTGTTAAATTTTTTGAGTTCTTTAGATATCCTGGAGATTAGTGCTCCATCGGAGGTGCATGTGTTAAAGATTTTCCCCCATTCTGTAGGCTCTCTCTTCATCTTACTGTTTCCTTTGCTTAGAAGAAGCTTTTTAGTTTGAATAATACGGGTAAATTTTATTTATATATTTTTTATTATCTGATTGCTCTTGTTAGTACCTTTAGCACAATGTTAATTGGATAAGAGTGTGTACCTTTGCTTTGTACTGATTTTCAGTGGAAAAGATTTCACTTTTGTACATTGATTATAATTTTAACTATGGGGTTTTCATATGTGGTTGTCATAAATGCAGAAACATTCCCTCTGTTTCTAAACTTTTGATTTCTCTCTCTCTCTCTCTCTCTCTCTCTCTCTCTCTCTCTCTCTCTCTGTGTGTGTGTGTGTGTGTGTGTGTGTTTGTGTGTGTGTTTGTGTGTGTGTGTTTCTCCTAGAAAAAGTATTGGATGTGGTCAAATGATTTTTCCACATTAGTTGAGACTATCGGGTATTTTTGGTTTGTTTTGTTTGTTCTGTTTTTTTTTTTTTTTTTTTTTTTTTATTTTGGTATAGGTTTCTCTACAACTGAGGTACATCCTCAGTCCTTTTTTTGAATTTTAATTTTAAACAGGGTCTCACTAAATTACTTAGGGCCACATTAAATTGGTGAGAGTGGCTTTGAACTTGCTATCCTCTTGTCTCCTAAGTTGTTAGGAATACAGGTGTGCACCACAACACTGACAATCAAGTATTTTTTAAATCATATTTCTGTTAATAGGATATTTTCCTTGTATGCATGGGATAAATCCCACATTACCATGATATGTAATATTTTTGACATGTTGTTGGGTTCAATTTGCTAAAATTTTATTCAGGAGTTTTACATGAATTTTCTTCAGAGAGATGGGACTATAGTTTTCTTTACTTGTAGAGTTTTTGTCTAGCTTAAGAATGAAAGTGATTCCTCATAAAATGTGTTAGAAGTATGAGCTTTAGATATATAATTGGAAGAGTTTGAGATGTATTGGTATTAATTATTTTTGGTGTATTTAATTTAATTCAACTATGAAATCATATATATGGTCCTAGGTTTCTGTTTCTGGGAAGGTTTTATAAAATTACTTTGTCAATCCCTTTATTTGTCATTGGCTTGTTTGGATTAGTTTTTCCTTATGAAATATTGGTAGATTGTATTTTTTTTCAGAAATTCATTCATGTCCTCTAGATGATTCAAAGTTTTGGTATACAGTTGTGCATAATATGTTCATTTATAAATTGTCTATTTTAATTTTGTTACTTTAATTTTCAGTTTTATTTATTTATTTCCTTCTTTATTTTGTTTCTCATTAGACTAGCTAAGGTCTTACCCATTTTGTTTATTTATTCACACAAAAAAACGTTTATTTTATTGATTCTTCCTGATTTTTTTCTTTTCTCTATTTCTTTTATTCATGTTCATGTTCAGATTTTTAAAACTTTCTTCCAGTGTTTGAATATATCATGTCCAGCTCTCCTGAGATGTAATTTCTGCTAAGAAATTCTTTCCTAGATTACTAGACGCTCTTCATATGTTACCTAACAGTTTTCCCTTACATTTTTTAAAGTTCTCTGTTTTTAACTTTTGAAAATTTGATTGTGTGTGTCCAAGACAGGAATGTTTTCAGTGGTAGCATTTAGGGGACTTTTGAACTTCCCAGATCAGGATCTTTACATTTCTCTCAATACTTGGAATGTTTAGATTGATTTTTTATTAAATTAGCTTTCTATCACTTTTTCTTTCTCCTTTTGGAATTCTTATAAGGCAAATATCATCTATTTAATAATGTCTTGTAAATCCCATAGTTGTTCTCTTTTTTGTAAATCTTTTCCACATTTGACTGACTTATTTTTGAGTATTCTACTCTCATCATCTAATTACTACCCAACCCCTATTTCCTCATACTATCACATTTGGAGGAAGATTTTTAGTATATAAATGTTGGATGGATACAAATATTTAATATCTATTAAATATATATATATATATATATATATATATATATATATATACACACACACACACACACACACACACACACACACACACACACACAAACACTGAGCCACATCCCTAGCCCTATTTTATATTTTATTTAGAGACAGGGTCTCACTGAGTTGCATTGTGCCTCACTTTTGCTGAGGCTGGCTTTGAACTTGCAATCCTCCTATCTCAGCCACCCAAGCCACTGGGTGTGCACCACCATTCCTGGTGAAATATTGATTCTTAATCAAACACTGCCTTAATGGTTTATTTCAAAATAATTACTGCATGAGCTATCATCTTTACATGGCATAAACATCAGTCATTTTAAGTGCAGAAAACAAGGGTTATCTTGCATATTTATATTGTTTGAAGTCACTAGTACAATTTTAGAACATTATATCAATCACACTGAAGAGACTTCATTGCCTGTTCAGTTTTTAATCTTGGTATCCTTAAATTTCTTCAAGTAAAGTATATGAGAGGGGAAAATTTAAGACATATATTTGAAAATGCTTATAAAAATGTATAGCTGATTTGTAAGATTCTGTAATTCAAAATTGGCAAAAAAATTTACTAGCAGAAGTGCTAAAACACTTAAAATAATTTATAATCATTTTAAATTTTGAACACATGAGGTATTATATGCACATTTCTGTAATATTTATTCCTCTTTAGCTGTCTGAAGAAATAGTTTAATGGATTTGGTTCATATTCTGACTAAATATGACTTGTTATTTACCAGTTGAACACAAACCAGTTAGGCCCATTTTACTCAATTTATGTTAAATAATTTGTCTTACTAAAATATTTTATGGCTTAAAGTAGTGATTAGGATTCAAAAGCAATGTATGATTTAAATAAATTTGAAATCAATTATAATGGATATGGACAGGCAAATCATTATTACTCAAAAAAGTCATCTGTAACAACTATCAAATGTAAGGTAAGGGTTAGTTTTTCTCTTTTTTCAATATCAAACATAAATACTATTAATAAGCTCTATATTTTCTTAATATCTAATCTACAGTTATGAGAAATGACAAACAATAATACTCTTTAAGAATCTGCAGTATTTTAATCTCACCCATATCATCATTTTTTTTCATTTGATGGATATTTCAAAATAGTCCTAAATGAAGTTTGACTCAGCATTCAAATTCCATCATTCATTAATGTTTTGATGAGTTTATTGGGGCATCTTTGCTAATGAAGCTTCCTTTATATTTAGTCTTACTTTATGATTTTCTAGTAGTTCATTTATGTGGGTTGAACAACACGAGTACATTCTTCCTCAAAGTATTTTCCTTGAAATATTACCCTCTGGGATACATTGACAGGAACAATTTACAAAGCCAAGCAAATTTGGGAAAAGGTACCTTTTTAGAGCTATTTGTTATACACCTACATATTAAAATTTTCTCTGAATGATTGTAATAAGGAAACCTGTATTCATTTGTTTTTGTTTTTTACCTTAATTTCCCAAAGCTATCTGCTCACATATGTAAAAGAAAAAAAGCTATTAGAATATATCAACATCCCACAGGGTAGTGTTTCATAAAGTTTTGGAAACTGTCAATTTAAGGCAGGAATCCTTTACTGAGTTAGTTGTTTTGTTTGCTTTAGTTTTCATGGGTCTATTTCTGGATTCTGTCTTTTGGATATTATTCCATCTTTTCATTTATTCTACACTGTCTCATTTACTGGAAGTTTATAGAAAACATGAGTATAAAATAGTGTTAGTCTTATATTTTTGCTCATTTTATACGATATATATTTGATACACATTTCATGTTCAGGTAAATTTACTTTAATTCATTTTATTTGTCATATAATATTTGTTAATACATATGGGATATGATATTTTAATTTGATATAGGTACGAAAAGTGCAATGATCTAATCATGTAAATAACATTTCCATCTCTTAAATGGTAATATCTCTATGTGTTTGGAACCCTGAAACTCTTCTCCAGGTATTTCTACATGTATAATTATCTGTTGTAGACTGTGGTTTCCCCACTGTGCCATACAATGCCCCTTCCTACTGTGTTTAGATGCCCATTATCTTTCCTCTCACTATTCTCTTCCACCTTTCTTTTCTATTCTTTGGTGAGCTGGCCACTATTCCATTTATTCTTGTTCTATGAGATATTTTTCTACAAATGTCTTTCTGTGTTTCACTCATTTCACTTAACATAATATTCTTCAGTTCCACCTATTTTACACAAATGACATTTCATTTTTTATACATGAATATTACATTGTCTACATGGAATAAAAATGTGCAAAAAATTATAAACATAATTCAAAATAATGTTTGTATAAACTTAATTTATAATAAAAATTTGTATACATCATTTTCCTAAATTAATCTACACATTCTATGTTATCACAATCAAAATTTCAGGAGCAGGGGATCCAAGATGGCGGGCTAGAGGGAGGCTGTATTCTGTTTTGCTCTGTGACCTTGGATTTCAGTAGTGGGAATACTGTTTCTCTGCGAATTATTAGAGGACCCCCAACAGCTGTTCCCTCTCAGGTCTCTAGGCCTCAGTGTCAGTGCAGAACTCTTGGCCACTCACCATGGAGGACCTCCAGCCACCACTCCTCTGTGGAACCTCTTCTACCAGCATGGGGCTCCCCTAGTTGCCTCCATCTTGGGACACTCCAACCAATACCAAAGTCCCCTACATGTGACGGGGGACACAGGACAGGGACTGGAGACAGCTGCAGCCACAGCACTGCACACCACAGAGCTGCATCTCTGAACATGCCACCAAATGCTACCACCTGGCCTGACCCAACTTGATACCCCATCTCTGAAAGCAGTCACCTCCATCTTGGGACACTTTTTCACCATGTTTAGTTGGTAGCCCCCAGCTTGGACACTGTCTAGGGACTAGAAGCAATATCAATGTACATATAGTTCCCAACTCCCCCCAACTCCCCCCAGCCACTAAACCATCCCAGTACTTGTGGCTATGTGGTCCATCTGTAGCTCGCAATGCCTGGCCCTGAATGCCCAATACAAAACAGCCCTCTATAGCAGGTGTGCATCCCCAGAGTGCATCTCACAAGACTGCCTGAGAGAGAGAAGTTCCTGATTGGGAAGTAGAAAGGAAGGGGGTGAGTGAGATAGAGTTTAGAGACTAAACTAGAGTCTAGGAATTGTGAGGTGACAGATGATATGAGGAGATAAGCCCAGGCACCCACATCACATAAGCGGGCTGCAAAGGAGATCCTTGGGGTGTAGTCTCCCATGGGGACAAGCAAGTTTTATACACCACCTCCAGGAGCTCTAAACCGAACCAACTATCCCAGCCTAATAATCTTCACCAACCTGAGGGTAGAGATACTAGCAAACAACAGACAATCCCACCTATTGGATGAGAAGGGAAGTGGAAAAGACAATGAGCTTCAACAAAAGCAATCCTTGGTGGCCTGCCGGCGTGGTACACTTGTCACCCCAATTGGAGTAGGGGCAGAACAGAGCCGCCGCCAGTGCCCAGAACAGGCCCAGTGACCTGCCGGCGTGGTAGCCACGACACCCAAATTGCAATAAGGAGAGAGCAGAGCAGCCGCCTGCACCTGCAGGAAAGATATGCAAGCAGTATGAAAAGACAAGGAAAGAAAGGACCACAAGCAATGCAGGTCAACACAACTTTAGAAGAGGTAACAGCTGCAGCAGATGGAATGTCAGATAAAGAATTCAGGATATACATGCTTCAGATGATCTGGAGTATCAAGGAAGACATTAAACAGCAAAATCAGACAATGAAAGATCACTTCGACAATGAATTATGCAAACAAATCCAGGAAGCAAAGGATCAACTATACAGGGAGATAGAGGTTATAAAAAACAAACAAACAGAAATCCTAGAAATGCAGGAAGCAATAAACCAACTTAAAAACTCAATGGAGAATACTATCAGCAGAGTAGAACACTTAGAAGATAGAACATCAGACAATGAAGACAAAGTATTTCAACTGGAAAAGAACATAGACAGCTCAGCAAGACTGTTAAGAAACCATGAGCAGAACATCCAAGAAATATGGGATAACATTAAGAGACCAAACTTAAGAGTCATTGGGATACAGGAAGGTACAGAGCTCCAAACCAAAGGAATGAGCAGTCTATTCAATGAAATAATACGAGAAAACTTCCCAGACTTGAAGAATGAGACAGAATCCCAAATCCTAGAAGCCTACAGGACGCCGAATGTGCAAAATCATAAGAGATCCACACCTAGACACATTATAATGAAGATGCCCAACATACAGAATAAGGAGAGAATTTTAAAAGCTACAAGAGAAAGGAAGCAGATTACATTTAGGGGTAAGCCAATCAGGATAACAGCTGATCTTTCAACACAGACTCTGAAAGCTAGAAGATCCTGGAATAACATATTTCAAACACTGAAAGAAAATGGGTTCCAACCAAGAATTGTGTATCCAGCGAAATTAAGCTTCAGGATGGAAGATGAAATTAAAACCTTCCAAGATAAACAAAAGTTTAAAGAATTCACAGCTAGAAAACCATCTCTTCAAAACATCCTCACCAAAGCATTACAGGAAGAGGAAATGGAAAATAACAATGAAAACCAACAGTGGGAGGTAGGACAGTAAAGGGGGGGGGGAAATAATCAAAGAGGAAAACAAACCATGTTTAATAACAGAAATAAACAAATATGGCTGGAAGAACAACCCATATCTCAATAATAACCCTAACTGTTAATGGCTTAAACTCACCAATTAAGAGACACAGGCTAGTAGAGTGGATCACAAAACAAGACCCAACAATATGCTGCCTACAGGAGATGCATTTGATAGGAAAAGACATACATAGGCTGAAGGTGAAAGGTTGGGAAAAATCATATCACTCATATGGACTTCGTAAACAAGCAGGAGTGTCCATACTCATATCAAATAAAATAGATTTCAAGCCAAAGTTAATCAAAAGGGATAAAGAGGGACACTACATACTGCTTAAGGGAACCATACACCAACAAGACATAACAATCATAAATATTTATGCCCCAAACAATGGTGCAGCTATGTCCGTCAAACAAACTCTTCTGAAGTTGAAGAGTCTAATAGACAACCATACCATTATCATGGGAGACTTCAACACACCTCTCTCGCCACTGGACAGATCTTCCAAACAAAAGTTGAATAAGGAAACTATAGAACTCAATAACACTATTAATAACCTAGACCTAATTGACATATATAGAGTATACCACCCAACATCAAGCAGTTACACTTTTTTCTCAGCAGCACATGGATCCTTCTCAAAAATAGATCATATATTATGTCACAGGGCAACTCTTAGACAATATAAAGGAGTAGAGATAATACCATGCATCTTATCTGATCATAATGGAATGAAACTGAAAATCAACAATAAAAGAAGGAAGGAAAAAGCATACATCACTTGGAGAATGAACAATAGGTTACTGAATGATCAATGGGTTATAGAAGACATCAAGGAGGAAATTAAAAAATTCTTAGAGATAAATGAAAACACAGACACAACATATCGGAATCTATGGGACACATTGAAAGCAGTTCTAAGAGGAAAATTCATTGCTTGGAGTTCATTCCTTAAAAAAAGAAAAAACCAACAAATAAATGATCTCATACTTCATCTCAAAATCCTAGAAAAAGAAGAGCAAAACAACAGCAAAAGAAGTAGAAGGCAAGAAATAATTAAAATCAGAGCTGACATTAATGAAATCGAAACAAAAGAAACAATTGAAAAAATTGACAAAACTAAAAGTTGGTTCTTTGAAAAAATAAACAAAATCGACAGACCCTTAGCGATGCTAGCGAAGAGAAGAAGAGAGAGAACTCAAATTACTAACATACGGGATGAAAGAGGCAATATCACAACAGACACTTCAGAAATACAGAAGATAATCAAAAACTATTTTGAATCCTTATACTCCAATAAATTAGAAGATAGTGAAGGCATAGATAAATTTCTTAAGTCATATGATCTGCCCATATTGAGTCAGGAGGATATAGAAAACCTAAACAGACCAATATCAATTGAGGAAATAGAAGAAACCATAAAAAGACTACCAACTAAGAAAAGCCCAGGACCCGATGGGTATACAGCAGAATTTTACAAAACCTTTAAAGAAGAACTAATACCAATACTTTTCAAGCTACTTCAGGAAATAGAAAAGGAGGGAGAACTTCCAAATTCATTCTATGAGGCCAACATCACCCTGATACCTAAACCAGACAAAGACACTTCAAAGAAAGAAAACTACAGACCAATATCTCTAATGAACCTAGATGCAAAAATCCTCAATAAAATTCTGGTGAATCGGATACAAAAACATATCAAAAAAATTGTACACCATGATCAAGTAGGATTCATCCCTGGGATGCAAGGCTGGTTCAATATACGGAAATCAATAAATGTTATTCACCACATCAATAGACTTAAAAATAAGAACCATATGATCATCTCGATAGATGCGGAAAAAGCATTCGACAAAGTATAGCATCCCTTTATGTTCAAAACTCTAGAAAAAACTAGGGATAACAGGAACATACCTCAATATTGTAAAAGCAATCTATGCTAAGCCTCAGGCTAGCATCATTCTGAATGGAGAAAAATTGAAGGCATTCCCTCTAAAATCTGGAACAAGACAGGGATGCCCTCTCTCTCCACTTCTGTTCAACATAGTTCTCGAAAAACTGGCCAGAGCAATTAGACAGACGAAAGAAATTAAAGCCATCAAAATAGGAAAAGAAGAACTTAAATTATCACTATTTGCAGATGATATGATTCTATACCTAGCAGACCCAAAAGGCTCTACAAAGAAACTATTAGAGCTAATAAATGAATTCAGCAAAGTGGCAGGATATAAAATCAACACGCATAAATCAAAGGCATTCCTGTATATCAGCGACAAATCCTCTGAAATGGAAGTGAAGACAACCACTCCATTCAAAATATCTTCAAAAAAAATAAAATACTTGGGAATCAACCTAACAAAAGAGGTGAAAGACTTATACAATGAAAACTACAGAACCCTAAAGAGAGAAATAGAAGAAGATCTCAGAAGATGGAAAAATATACCCTGTTCATGGATAGGCAGAACTAACATCATCAAAATGGTGATATTACCAAAAGTTCTCTATAGGTTTAATGCAATGCCAATCAAAATCCCAACGGCATTTCTTGTAGAAATAGAGAAAGCAATCATGAAATTCATATGGAAAAATAAAAGACCCAGAATAGCAAAAACAATGCTAAGCAGGAAGTGTGAATCAGGCGGTATAGCGATACCAGACTTCAAACTATACTACAGAGCAATAGTAACAAAAACAGCATGGTACTGGTACCAAAATAGGTGGGTGGACCAATGGTACAGAATAGAGGACACAGAAACCAATCCACAAAACTACAACTATCTTATATTTGATAAAGGGGCTAAAAGCATGCAATGGAGGAAGGATAGCATCTTCAACAAATGGTGCTGGGAAAACTGGAAATCCATATGCAACAAAATGAAACTGAATCCCTTTCTCTCGCCATGCACAAAAGTGAATTCAAAATGGATCAAGGAGCTTGATATCAAATCAGAGACACGCCGTCTGATAGAAGAAAAAGTTGGCTACGATCTACAGTCGGTGGGGTCGGGCTCCAAATTCCTCAATAGGACACCCATAGCACAAAAGTTAATAACTAGAATCAACAAATGGGACTTACTCAAACTAAAAAGTTTTTTTCTCAGCAAAAGAAACAATAAGAGAGGTAAATAGGGAGCCTACACCCTGGGAACAAATCTTTACTCCTCACACTTCAGATAGAGCCCTAATATCCAGAGTATACAAAGAACTCAAAAAATTAGACAATAAGAGAACAAACAACCCAATCAACAAATGGGCCAAGGACCTGAACAGACACTTCTCAAAGGGGGACATACAGTCAATCAACAAGTACATGAAAAAATGCTCACCATCTCTAGCTGTCAGAGAAATGCAAATCAAAACCACCCTAAGATACCATCTCACTCCAGTAAGATTGGCAGCCATTATGAAGTCAAACTACAACAAGTGCTGGTGAGGATGTGGGGAAAAGGGTACACTTTTTCATTGCTGGTGGGACTGCAAATTGGTGCAGCCAATTTGGAAAGCAGTATGGAGATTTCTTGGAAAGCTGGGAATGGAACCACCATTTGACCCAGCTATTCCCCTTCTTGGTCTATTCCCTAAAGACCTAAAAAGAGCAGGCTACAGGGACACTGCTACATCGATGTTCATAGCAGCACAGTTTACAATACCAAGACTGTGGAGCCAACCTAGATGCCCTTCAATAGACGAATGGATAAAAAAAATGTGGCATTTATACACAATGGAGTATTACTCTGCATTAAAAAATGACAAAATCATAGAATTCACAGGGAAATGGATGGCATTAGAGCAGATTATGCTAAGTGAATCTAGCCAATCCCTAACAAACAAATGCCAAATGTATTCTTTGATATAATGAGAGTAACTAAGATCAGAGTAGGGACGAAGAGCAGGAGAAGAAGATTAACATTTAACAGGGATGAGAGGTGGGAGGGAAAGGGAGAGAGAAGGGAAATTGCATGGTAATGGAAGGAGACCCTCAGGGTTATACAGTGGAGGGGGTAGAGAGAGAGGAGGGGAGGGGAGGGGAGAGGTGGGGAGGGTGGACGATGGGAAAGGCAGCGGAGCACAACAGACACTAGTATGGCAATATGTAAATCAATGGATGTGTAACTGATGTGATTCTGCAATCTGTGTATGGGGTGAAGGTGGGAGTTCATAACCCACTTGAATAAAATTGTGGAATATGATATGTCAAGAAATTTGTAATGTTTTGAACAACCCACAATAAAAAATTAAAAATATAAAAAAAGCAATCCTTGTATTTTCCTTCAAGACATTTCTTTTTCTTCTTCTTCTTCTTCTTCTTCTTCTTCTTCTTCTTCTTCTTCTTCTTCTTCTTCTTCTTCTTCTTCTTCTCCTCTTTTCTCCTGTCCTCACATTTCCAACATTTGTGAAACCAAGCATTTTTCAAGAATTAGGCTACAGATGTCTGAATAGTATGTTACAGTTGTGTTGTATACTCTTTTATCTCCTATTTTTACATTTTTTTATTTTTCTTAATTTTCAGGCTCATTTGTTTTGTGTACTCTCTCTATTGTCTTCCCACTTAATTGTCTCCGCAAAATCCCTTTTTTTTTCCTCCTGCTACTAGCCAACTTCTTTAGATTTCTCTTTAACACTTCCTAAGATCTAATAACTCTATATCCTCACCTCATACCTCCTTAACATCTCATCCTACACCCCGCCCCACGTTCTTTCTTTGTCCACCATCAGAAACTATACTCTTTTGCAAAACTACTGTTTATATTGTAGATAATAATTGAACTCAACATTTCTGCTTATTGTTACAAGTCCGTAAACACCTTAATAGCAGCTATTTAGTTCAAGACTACATATTGTTTGTATTGGGATCTGTTAATATCGTTCTCCCCCTTAAAGGAGGGGTATTGGAACCCTTCAGGGACACTATAAGCCTATAGTAAAAACTCTAGTGCCTCAGATCTCCAGTGCTAGAAGGGAAGATACACGAACATGAAAAAATAAGGGAAGAAAGTGCCCCAAACAAACCAAGATACTACATTATTAGAACCCATAGCCAGCACAGCAGAAGAAAGGACAGAGAAGGAGTTCAGGATGTATATAATTAAAATGTTCTGTGAATTAAAGGATGATATGAGAGCACATACAAGCAGCAAAAGATCATTTCAATAAAGAGCTACATAAGCAAATACAGGAAGCAAAAGCTTATAGAGATAGAGGTTCTGAAAAACAAACAAAAACCAAACAGACATCCTTGAAATGAAAGAATCAATAAACCAAATTGAAAACTCAATAGAAAGCATCACCAACAGATTAGATCACTTGGAAGAGAGAACATCAGACAATGAAGACAAAGTATATAATCATGAAGATAATGTTGACCACACAGTAAAGATGATAGGAAACCATGAACAGAACATTCAAGAATTATGGGGAAACATAAAAGAACAAATTTAAGAATTATTAAGATAGGAAGGCATAGAGTTACAAACCAAATAAATTACACTCTATTCATTTAATTTTCCAAACATGAAGAATGAATTGGAAAACAAAATACAAGAGGCTTACTGGAAACCTAATGTACAAAATCACAACAGATCTGCACTAAGGCACATTATAATGAAAATGCCTAGTATACAGAATAAGGAGAAAATTTTAAAAACAACAAGAAAAAGGAATCAAATTACATATAGAAGTGAAATCAATTTGGATATCTGCAGATTTTTCAACTCAGACTGTGAATGCTAGAAGACCTAGGAACAACATATTACCAAGCTGTGAAAGAAAATGGATTCAAAACAAGAATCTTATATCCAGCAAAATTAAGCTTTAGATTGGATGATGAAATAAAAATCTTCCATGATAAACAAAGTTAAAAGAATTTACAACTAGAAAACATGCACTTCAGAACATCCTTAGCAAAATATTACATGAGGAGGAAATGAAAAACAAAGTGAAAATCAGCAAAGGGGATGTATTGCACTAAAGGAAAACCAATCAAAGGAGAAACCAAGTCAAGTTAAATTACCAAAATAAATAAACAAAAATGACCAGGAATACAAATCATGTCTGAATAATAACCCTGAATGGTAATGACCTAAATGCACCAATCAAAAGACATAGACTGGCAGATTGGATTAAAAATAAAAAGACCCATCAATATGCTGCCTTTAAGAGACTCAAAGCAAATAACATCCATACATTGATGGTAAAAGGTTGAGAAAAAAACATACTACTCACATGGACTGTGGAAACAAGCAGGCATTTCCATCCTCATGTCAAACAAAGTAAATCCCAAGTCAGATGTAATCAAAAGGGATAAAGAAGTACCTTCCATACTGCTTTAGGGAACCATAAATCAACAAGACATAACAATCATAAATATATATGCCCCAAACCATGAAGCATCTACATTCATCAAACAAACTCTTCTCAAGTTCAAGATTAAAATAGACCACAGCACAATAATTCTCTTGGATTCTTGTATTTGTGGATTGATAACTCTAATAAATTTTGTAAATATCAGTCATTATCTCTTCTTTTTTTCCTGGGATGCTAATTATATTTTACATTTAACTTCATTTAAGAAAATCTCAGCAGATTATATATATATATATATATATATATATATATATATATATATATATATATATATATATATATATATATATAATTTTGTTTTTCTTAGTTTTAATTTTAATCACTTCTACTCATCTTTAATCATAACTACATTCTTTTGTTATGTTAAACCTGTTCTTATGACCACTAATTGGATTTTTTAAATTTCTGATACAATATTTTTTGAAGCTAGTATTTTTTTTTTTTTTTAGTTTTCATTTCTTTTCTGAAATTTCCCTATTTGTTAATTCATATTGAGTATATTTTTCACAATTATTTTAAAGTCTCATCTGGGTATGGGTCTGCTTTGACAAACTACTTTTCCTCTTGATCATGTATATCTTTTTATTGCTTCTTATCATGATATAATTATGTATAAATGAATAATAGAGCTTGAGGTCAGTAATATTTATTCTTAGGACAAGGTACATAGATGTTCTCATGTCATAATTCTCATCATAAAGCTGAGTAAGTTCATCTGAAGTAATTTGGGTTTAAACTGGATTTAGATTAATCTCATCACTGAAAGTGGATATGTTCACATTGAACATGGCATTAGTTGGGCTTGAGATATGAGCACAAAGGAAAGTCTAGAAATCTCTTTTAGCCCTCTGTCCAAGTTCCACTTTTGCAAAAAATGGTGAACTTTGTTTAATAGCTTGTGTTCCTGGCTTTGGATCCCTTTCTTCTCATGTCCTGGGAGAGCTCTCGCCCCTTAGCTTTTAGACAGCAACCGAGCCATGTGCTCAGGAAGAGTATCTGGGAGCTGTGTAGCTTTGTTCCTTTGCTGTGCCACCATGAGCTGTGGTCTGGAGTTTCATGATCTCTTACTTTCTATATTTATCACTCTTTTCCCACCCTGTGGATGCACATTTCTCATATATGCATCATCATGCTCAAATGCATGGGTTTTCCAGATCACAGAAAGAACATTCATGCTTCTCCTGCACCTCCAAGTTCAGAACTCATATAGTATCCACCATGGCAGCCTAACACCATAAAGCTCAGGAATCAAAGAGGAGTTTCACACATTACTTAATGTCTCAAACATTTTTTATGTCCAGTTGTTTATAGATAACCATCATAAAGTAGCTTTCACTTATCACTATCTGGAAATCTGAAATTCCAGGGAAATGACAATGTTTCTATTCAAAAATGACATTTTTTTTTTGTTTTTCCCTCATCAAAACTGTCTTCACCCTAACCCTTTTCTCCCTTCCCACTTTTGTCTTCTGTGAGGTGTGCAGAATCATGAAACTTGTTCTAGGAATTTCATCTCTTCCATGATAAATATTCTCTTGTTAGTTTGTATGTCATTTTATTCTAAAGTATTGATTTTTGAGAACCCACCAGAACATTTAGCACATTTTCTCTTAGAGTGTGGAACAGGGTAACCACTAGACCGACACAGAGGCAAAGGAAAGACTGGGAATCAGAGTTTAGAGATGAACTTGTTTATTATCTATACTCCTGGCTTCTGTACATGGCTTTTGTCTTGGATTGTGCATTCCCTTAGTATTTTGTTACACTTTGTTTTGAATTTTAGCCCATGATTGTATATTGTCTATTATCTAAATTCATATATTTCCTTCTAAACTGTGATCTTCTTTATGGAAAACCCACTATTTCCCTCTCTTGCTATAGCTTGAATAAGTGTCTCCAGAATCACATGTGGTAAAGAATTTTTGCCAGCTGGTGGTATTACTGGATGCTTTTTTGCTGTTATTGTTGTTGTTGTTATACATGCTAGGAGAACGTATTTTGGCATATTGTACATACATGGAGTATAACTTATTAGGATCCCATCCTTGTGGTTGTACATGACATGAAGTTAGCCTGGTCATGTATTCAAATACAAGGCTAGGAAAACTATGTCCAATTAATCCCACTGTCCTTCTTGTTCCCCTCCCCATTCCTTCCCTTATGTTTCCTTTGTCTAATCCAATGGACTTCCATTATTCCACTCTTCACCCTCCATTCTTGTGGGTTAGCATCCACATATCACTGGTTTATTGTAATTAGTATGATATTCTCCAGTTCCATCCATTTACAGGCAAATGCCATACTTTCATTCTTCTTTATGGCTGAATAATATTCCATTATGTATATATACCACTTTTCTTTATCCATTCATCTATTAAAGGACACCTAGGTGGGTTCCATAGGTTGGATACTGTGAATTGAGCTGCTGCATTTGATGTGGCTGTTTCACTGTGGTATGCTGATTTTAAGTCCCTTGGGCATAGACTGAGGAGTGGGATAACCAAATCAAATGGTGGTTCCATTCCAAGTTTTCAAAGGAATCTACACAATGCTTTCCATATTGGTTGAACCAATTTGCAGACCCACCTGCAATGTATGAGAGTACCTTTCTTCCCACATCCTCACTGACATTTATTGTTACTTGTGTTCTTTTTTATTTTTTTATTTGTTTTACTTAGCTCTACATAACAGCAGAATGCATTTCAATTCACCATCAACCAAATGGAGTGCAACATTCCAATACTCTGGTTGTAGAGATGCACCATTTGTGCAATCACACGTGTACCTAGGGTAATGATGACCATCTCATTCCATCATCTTTCCTATCATCATAACTCCTCCTTCCCCTCCCCTTTGCCCAATTCAAAGTTCCTCCATTATTTCCATGCCTCCCTCATCATTCATCAGCATCCACTAATCAGAGAAAAATATTAACCTTTAGATTAGGGGGATTGGTTTACTTCACTTAGCATAATATTCTCCAACTCCATCCATTTACCTTCAAATGCCAAAATTTATTCTCTTTTAATGCTGAGTAATATTCCATTGTGTGTGTGTGTGTGTGTGTGTGTGTGTATCACAGTGAAACAGCCACATCAATTCACTGTAGCCAAGCTATGGAACCCAACTAGGTGACCTTTAATAGAGGAATGGATAAATATAATATATATTATATATTATATATAATATGCCAAATATATATACACCATTTATAATTGCCATTCTGATTGGACTGAAGTGGAATCTCAGTGTAGTTTTAATTTTCTTCTATCTGAGGTGCATGTGGTAAAGATTTTATCCCATTCTGTAGGCTCTCTCTTCACATTCTTAATTGTCTGCTTTGCTGTGAAGTAGCTTTTTTAATTTGATACCATTCCATTTATTGATTATTGATTATCCTTCTTGCACTTTAGGAGCCTTGTTGGGAAAGTACGTTCCTAAGCTGACATGATATAGGGCTGAGCTTAATTTTGCTTCTGATAAATGCAGAGTGTCAAATCTAATGCTTAGGTCCTTGATGGACTTTGAGTTAAATTTTGTGTAGCGTGAGAGATAGGGGTTCAATTTCATTGTAGTACACATAGATTTCCAGTTTTCCCAGCACTTTTTGTTGAAGAGGCTATATTTTCCCCAGTGTATGTTTGTGGCACCTTTGTCTAGTATGAAGTAACTGCATTTATGTGGTGTGCCTCTTTGTCTTCTATTTTGTTTCATTGGTCCTCACATCTATTTTTGTGCCAATACCATGTTGGTTTTGTTACTATACCTCTATAGTATAATTTAAGGTCTGGCATTATGAGTCTTCTGCTTTACTAAAAAGATTGCTTTTACTATTCTGAATCTATTATTTTTCCAAAAGAATTTCATGATTGCTTTTTTTCTATTTTTATGAAGAACATC
This sequence comes from Marmota monax, assembly GCF_021218885.2. Lineage (NCBI taxonomy): Eukaryota > Metazoa > Chordata > Mammalia > Rodentia > Sciuridae > Marmota > Marmota monax. Next base: position 71,224 of record NW_026693118.1, read on the forward strand.
ATTGGGATTTTAATAGGAATTACATTAAATCTGTATAGGGCTTTTGGTAGTTATGGTCATTTTGTCAAAATTAATTCTGTCTATATAAGAACATTGGAGATTTTCAATTTCTGACAGCTTCAATTTCTTTCTTTAGTGTTTTACTACAAGAACCTTTAAGAGGTGGGATTTAATGGAAGTTAGGTCATGAGGGTTTACCTTGCAGGGAATATTGGGATTTCAGTCCCCATGAAGTGAATATGACACATCCACCACCTTACCTGCTCTAATATAATGTACTTCAACAGTCCTAAAAATGATAGTACCTAGTGACTATGAATTCAATATCTAAAACAGGGAACTCAAATGAATCTTTTCCTCTGTTAAGTTGATTATCTCAGGTATTCTGTCACAGTGTTAGAAAGCTAACAGTTAGTGTATGCATACTGCCCACTTCTTATTGTTTGACATTTAATGATTTTCATATGCTTAATGAATAGAATCTCACTAAATTTGTTGTGTTCTTTGAGGGGCTATGAATATAAAAGTGAAATGTACTGAAACACCAAGAAGGTGGTAGACAGGTATCTCCTTATGTTATATGTCATACTTTTCTTTTTGTTGTTGCTCTATCATTACTGTTTTCCCTCAAAGTTCCAGATGTTATACTTCAATACCCATATGTGTTAATTTGAAAGTTACATGTTATGTGAGGTGAAAAATGATTACATATGAAAAGATTTTGCTAAGGAACTGGAGCTCAGAAACACAGCAACATTCAGAAGCAAAAAGTATTACTGGGAACAGAAATCACCGTGTATATCATGATATTGTGCTTATGGGAAATGAATATTGAATTCTACTTCAAATACAAAGTTCCATTATGGGTGGTGAATGCTTCCTACATTTTTATGGTTACTGGATTTCAATTTTGAGAGCAAAGTACTCTTTATTATATTTTTACTTTAATATATAAAGCTGAAGTCCTATTGTTCTTGGATTGACCTGAATGCAGGGAAATATTCCAGAAATATATGATTTTGAGTCAGTTGGTATTAATTCTGATTGATAATTATATATGTAAATACCTTTAACATAAAATATTATTGCAAATCTAAAAAATCTTCTCCTAAATATTTATTTCACGAAAGGAAAAAATAAAGAAAAGGTGCATGGGTATCTTATCCAACTATTTGCACATCTTTTGGGTCAATGCAAGAAGGCATGTAAAGATCTGAATTTTTTTATACTCAAATTTACCTCTTGTTAATGAAAATATTGAGAAAACAGAAGATAAAATAAAATCTGTCCTTGGTTTGACAATTTCTGAGCTGTATAACTGGTTTCTAATGTGTACTACAATTTAAAACTTAATAACCCAGCTTTTCAAAAGTGTACTCTAACACTATTAGAATCGAATTCTTTGGAATAAGGGATGTTCTGTTGGGAAGAGGCAAGATGGCTACTGAAGAAAAACTATATTTTTGCTTTTAGGAAGTCAGAAGATGAAATGATAATGGAAAGGACTGGAAAGGAGCTTGAAATTATTGAGCTTGAAATAGGAATCATGAAGATACTTGAAAAAGGCCAATTGCATGGGCTAATGTGCACCCCATAATAAGGAGCAAAGGTAAAACTCAGACATCATATTTGTACCTATGTACCAGAGCAACTATTTTTAGTAGAAGTGTCATACTTCTCTTCACACTGCATATTTTATTTCCCAAACCTCAGCAAACTCTTTCAAGGGACAGCTGTGCTCTCAGTAGTCATTAAAAAAAGTTTGCTCTCTCCAAATCAGAGAGAGCAAACATCTTTTGGGCTTCAGAGGAGAACACCAAGAGGAAAATGATCATATCCACTGATGTGTTCCTATTGTGAATCACCCCTCATTAGTGGATACCCACCAATAAGATCAGAAGGATGGTAATGAAGTTGATGGTAATTCTACTGACTTGTCCATGGACACACGGAAGGAGCTCACTTTGGTTTAATGACAGACCCAAGGTCACAGGTTGGCAACAAGCCTCCAGGCTGTTATGACTTTTGTATATAGAAGAGACCTGGCTTCACATATATAAAAATCTATTTGCAGGTTTGTATATAAACCTATCTTCCATAATTTCAAAGATCTAAAGCAATCTATATCTATATACCTATATCTATATTATGAAGATACTTGGAGAAGACTAATTGTGTGGTCTGCAAGTATCACCATAATATAGATCTTTGAAATAATAGAAGTGCCCTAGAGAGATCAAGTAGTTTGCCCAATACCAATACAGCTACTGACTGAAGGAACCAAGGTTTGAAATGACTGACTTTTGTTCTGCTCTCAGTTACTATAGACCAGTACAGTTGGTATTATGTGGGCACATGAGTCTCTTGTGTTTTACAATAGCCTACTTTCCAGGATCTTGAATTTCATTCCAATTCAGTTCACTTTTCTTCTTTTCATGTAGTCCTACTTTGGTGGCTTTGATATCATTGAGGATAAAGCCTACAAATATTTCATCTTTAAAACCCTGCAATTAAGCAGAATAATTAAAGACATTTTAATCTTTAAGTACATGGTTCAATCATTGAATCTCGAATAGAGTCTTTCTTATTGAAGTCAAAATTCAGTGAGTGTTTTCGAAGTATTATGAATTAGACTGTATGTTTTTTATTCAAGAGAAAACACAGATATTCACATTATTACAAAACTATTTGTACTGAGGAATAAACACAGAGATGCTTAGCTTACACAGCATTATTACCCTTTTCTTTAAATCAGGGAGTAAACAGACCCTGTGTTTACAAACCTCCAAAAGGTTCAGTTTTATCTCATATTCTGCTGTCAACTGATTGATAGTGAAGAGTCTTGGGGAGGATGTGTGATTGCCATAATGTGTTAGTAATGTCTGCAGAACATGTGAAGGCTTTTTAAACATTCATCTGCATAAATACTGTCCTGTCACTACTTTAACCAAGATAAAAATAAATGTAGAATCTCTCTTTCTGTATGGTTTGTATAAAATATACATGCTTAAATAATGAAAATTATATTTAAGACACAATTTTACTTAATATCTATTTTACTTAATATCTATTAACTCCAATAATCTCTAGCAGAACATGAAGATACTTTGCATCAGATATTTGCTCAGACCAAAATGTGGAACACCATAATTATAAATTAAGCTGAGAAAGCAGGATTATCAAGAAAGAAAACAAACTATAAAACACAATTAAATCAAGATCACAATTTTCCATTATATCTATGCAAAAATAAAACTTTGCATAAAAGCTCAATGGTAATGGTAATGGTAATTTTGTGTAGTGTGTTGAGTAATCTTGATGGATAAGATCATTAAAATCAATACAGTACAGAATTCCAGTTTTAGTAATTTGAATCATTTGTTCATATTAATAAAAATGCTGACATGGTCTTTAAAGTACTATTCTAAAGCAGCTAATTGATGTGCTCAGTAAAATCACAGAAATTATAAGAAAAAAATTATGTAAAAAGCATGACAATTTAAAATCACAAAAGAAGCTGAGGAATTGAGTATAAAGAGTATCAAATATGTAATACAGATAATGATAAAGTGAAGTAACAACAAATAAAGGGCCTAATATTGACAAGGGGAAATAATAGTTCAGAATCAATAGCTAAATGAAGAAGGTAAACACATGTTCAGTTGAAGAATATTATTTTTTTTCTAGTTTGGCTGAAAAAAAGAATCAATTTCCACAGTAATTGCATAGATACTTCACCAAATATAGGCTTCATTAGCTTGACAATTCATAGAGAATTTTCAGTTAAATCAGTTTCCTTGAACAAAATATTACACAGTTAAAGTTCAGGGTTTATAACTGCTCCAAATAAAATTACTCTTATATATTCATATATTTAAATATTAAAAGTAAAGACAAGGGAAAGCATGTACCATAACGATAAACAAAAGAAGGCTGGAGTTCCTATATTAGTTTTAGACAAAAATAAACTTGGAAAAAATATTAATATCAGGAATAGGGAGGGCATAAAGTAATAATAAAAGACTCATTCTCCAAGAAAATAAAATAATCTTAAAGTTCTATGTACCTGGTAAGAAATAATCCAAATGCAGGAATAAAACCAAGAAGAACTGAAATAACACATGGACAAGCTCATAATATAATTGCATAATTTAGCACCTCTCTTTTAATAATTAATAGATCAAGCTGAGAGAGAATGAGTAAAGACATAATTGACCTGAAAAGCACTATTAATCAACTTGATTTAATTGACATTTAGAGAACATTCTACCCAGTCATAGCAGAATACAAACCTTAACTAATTTAAAACAGCAAAAATCCTACAAAGTACATTACAAGACCACAGTGGAATTAATGATTAATAATTGTTTAAAATAGAAAGCAATAGACCCAGATGATTTCACCTGTGAATTCTATCAAACGTTTAAGGAAAAAGTGATGCCAATCCTATAGAATTTCATTAAAAAAGAGAAACACAGGAAATACTTCCTAACTTACTTTTTAAGGTTGGCATTTTCAGAATAATAGAACCAGATAAAGATATTACAAAAAAAAAAATAAAATAAAGATTACTAGTGCTCACCAACAGAAATAGAAAATTCCTCAGCCAAGTATCAGCAAGTGGAACACAACAGCATAAAAATGAATGTAGCAAGACTTATTTCAGATGTGTAACTTGTTTAATATTCAAAAATCAAATTAATCTGGTACTACAGGCTAATAAGAAAATTCATAAGATCAAATCAATTCCAGCACAGTAAACACTTCCGGGATTCATGCATGTAAAACTCTCAAAGGGGAAAGGAAAATTCTTCAACCTGATAAAGGATATCCATAAAAACAACAGGCATATCTAGTAGGTTCTTAGAAGTATATATTTTTTAAAGTGCACATCTTAACAGCATTTCCTTCTGTATCAGGTTGTGGGTTTTTTGTTTGTTTGTTTGTTTGTTTGTTTGTTTGTTTTTTCTTTAGAATTAAAGAATATCGCTAACTATGCATTTGTTACAGGGATGGGATCTAACACTATGGCCAGATAAGGTCAAGCTGTCCTGGTAAGAATGTTGACTAGTGACCAGCACTAGAGTACGAAGTACTCAAGGCAGACAGTCTTCAAGCAAGAAGAATGCATGGTGAGGAGGAGCAAGGTCAGGGATAAGGCCACCTGAATCTCATAAGGACAGACTGAAGGCTCCCTTGTTTCTACTGCTTCTGATTTTGATGACATGGTTGATCAGCAGCAAGACCCGTCATCCTGCATCACCCCTGTCCAGGAGCCAGAGAGGAGGAAGGAGGATTCCAGGAAAGGTGCTGCCTCTCAATCCTGCAATGAAGTGTCAATGGGGGGGAATTTGGAAAGTCACTGCGAACCTGCCCCAACCCTCCAAGCTTTAAAAAAATAAAAATAAATAAATAAATCAAAATGACAGGTGCTTTTCTTTCACACTCCAAATTTTACATAAAAATATCTGAGTGGCCTGAAACTGACCAGAAACAGAGGAGAGGGAAATTTCGGCAACAGAATTCATCCCACCCACGCATACAACCACAACACCACTGCAGTACCCACTCTGGGGAGGCTGGTCTTCTCAGACTGTCTTATACCTGGAAGTATATTTTCTGAACATACTAGCAAAAACATAAGTATTCGATGTAGATCACTTCTAAATTTAGTTTCAAATTTTAAAAACGGATTTTAAGAAAGTGCTTGGATATTGTTTCAAGTAACTTCAAGTCAAATTTTACTTGGTCATGTTTCATGTTGACTCTTTGCTTGTTTTTAACTGAAAAGCACTATAATGCTGCAGTGTTGGAGTTCATGTACATCATACATGTGGTTGTTACCGATATAAAGAAAGTATGAATTTGCATATGTTAAAATGTCAAATCAATTTTCCTTCCAAAGTCCTACAGATGTTACTTGTTTGTCTTTTGGTATGTCACATGAAGAAATCTGAAATCTTTATTATTTGATAATCTCATTATTTTGTATGGATTTTTGTAAAGTGTTCAGTTTATCCTAATAATTTGATTTTTCCCCTGATTTCCCCTATGTTGGAATGACTGTTTTGATCAGATTTCAGGGAAATTTCTTATGTTAAATTTCAAAAATATGTCTCCATTTGCATTCATCCTTTTGCAATTTTATCTCAACCTTTTTTATCCTTTGTCCACGCTTGTTTCTAAAGAAGCTATCTTCCTGCTTTCTGTTTTTTAAGATATTAATTTTTTTCAGATATCCTTTTTGATTGGTTGTAGGTAGGTTCAAGATGGATGTTGCTTTTCTGGGATTCTACATTAATTATACAAATATTTATTGAATGTAATTATTTGACAGATAATTCTTTCAGGAGCTGAGAATACAATGGCAGATAATTTCCTGTCCTTTTTTATATTTGTCTTTGGCCACAACTTGGCTCTTTCTCTTTTCTACTTCTTTAAGTAAGATATGTTTAATCCTAATAAATGCTTGTCTATGTGATCATTTTGTACCTACTTATGTGATGGTCAAGTGTTCTTCTGAAATGTAATATTAATTTCATATTAAAGTGTGAAGTAGAAATCCAAACAGACATTATTTGGAGTACCTCTAGGCAACTTCAGGCTTCCTTCATCCCTGTACTGATTCCAACCTTTGTCTTCTCCTTATCAAAGTTAATTCTGAATACATTGTGTGTCATTTTACTTTTAATATAATTGCCTAAGTGCTAAGACACTTCATTGATTCATTTTGATGTTTTCTGTCCCTTCTTAAAGGTACAAACTTTGAGGTTCTATATGACCAGAGAACACAACCCACATGCCCCATATTTGCCTACTCATCCTTAGATGGGTTCTGTAGGGGCATATCCAGTTTTCTTACTGACAATTGAAATTGTCAGCTAGTTTTCTGTCATCCCTTTTCTGTCATTACTGACAGGAACACTTCCATTGGTAAGTAAAGGTGTATGTGGTGATCATAATTATCACTAATACTAGAGCCAATATTTATGTAACGTATAAGCACTGTTATAGGTGGTATGTATGAATTATTTTATTTCAACCTCAAATCAATCTAATGATTTAACTTTGATTCTATTTGTGGCTAAAGATGTTAAGGAAGAGGAAAAAAAAACATTTTGACTAGTGCTACACACTCTGCTGAAGGGTCAGGATTAATCCTATGTAATTAGGTTTCACAATCTGCTAGGTAGTTGAGCTGCCCATCAGGCAGGTGAATGTGGCTAGAAAAGAAAGACCTCTCAATTAATTTGGTCAAAGGCAGTGCATTCTCTTTGCATTCCTAATGCCTGGTTCAAGCCTTAGATTTCTGCATCAAAGCATCAGAGGACCAACTATCAATGTTTAAAGACTTCTGTATTTTCATGTAGCTTATTAAAGGCAGGATTTACTGTAAATTGAAACCATGGCTTTTTTGTTTTCTCTCTATTGAACTCCATCTCATTTTTTATTATTATCTTCTTCCAAATCCTGGCAATAGAGTATCACAAATGCTAGTATCTGAAGTTTTTAGTTTTGTTTTTCTTGTTTCATTTTACCTTAATAGAAAACTGGGAACTATCTTTGTAGGAGTAGTTTGAAATATGTCATTCTCTCTGGAAACTTGAAACTAGTTATTAATTATTCAGGCTAATAATTTTTTCCCAAACCAAGGAGATATTTCTGAAATTTTACATTTTGTAGACTTCTAAACTAAAGAAATCTTAAGTATTTTAATGTCAAAAAGGTTTAGCATTTAATAACAAAACCATATAAAATGGGTCTTATTTTATTGCTCCTCTCCAGAAAAACATATTTCATATAGAGAGTTAATAAAGATAAATGAATTGTTTACTGAAGAAAAACACAGAGTATGATAATTAAATCACCAGGCAGAAAAAAAAATACTGAAATACCAAATAGGATTCCAAATTATGTGTTCTTGGTTTGTAAACATGATGTGCTAAAGAGCAGGAAAGCCACATGCTTAATAGCTGGCGCAGCCACCTTGGCAAATATTACGGGATATGAACCCGTAAAACTGTGCATAAACTACAGATAAGTTGTAGTACAGTCAACTGCTTGTTGGCATTCTTTACTACGTTCTACTTGTCATTTTATGAGTAAGGGTACAGTGTATTCCAATAGTGATTCTTGGGATTTATCATCTTTCAGTCGTTAAAAAAAAATCCCTAAAAATATTCTACTTATGAACAAGATAAAATAATATCATCTTTATTTGCACCCTAGACTCAAATAACTAAAAGTTGGGATATAATATGTAAAGTATTTTTAAGGTAATGGAAATGGTGCAATTAAGAAAGTGTTACCAAAGTATGGAAACAGGGTGAGCTCTGTGATTTCCACAGTGTCCTGTCTAGAAGGAATTTCCAGGGTGTGATGTAGGGAGGAGAAGTCCAGGAAAACAGGGTGCTATTGTTGAGATGAGACAGGAAGTTGAATCTTAAAAGGAGGAGAGGCTAGTGTTCACAAGACAAAGCAGCTTCCTGTCAATGGTAGAGTACTCCAAAAAATTTGTTCCATTTGCAGGGAAAAAAGCAGATGTAGAGCAAATGCTGCTCTGGTTCTTCTCAATAAAGTTTAAAAGCAAGAAAGAAAGTAATAATAACAAAGTTCAACATTACTTATTGGAATGCAAAGATATATAAACAAGAAAATATAGAATTTACACTTTTGTGTACTTTCAAATGTGACCAGGTATGCAAAAAGCAAGAAAATGCAAGTCACAAGTAGGAGAAAAATTAATTGGCCCAAATTAATCTCAAAATATGAAAAGAAGAATTAGTAAGAATAACATTAAAAGGATTAAATTATAATTATATTCTTGTAAAAAAATGTTTATTTTTTATTTTTAAGTGGACACAATATTGGTGGTTCCTTAAAAAATTAAACCTGTGCCATTTGACCAGCTGTTTCACTCCTAGGCATGCACCCACACAAAGACTTGGACACCCCAGTGAATATAAGATCCCTGCAGCATCTTGTGGGGGAAGTCCAAGAATCTATTCCAGAGGGCCAAGCTCCCTTTTTACCTCTGGATCACAACAAGAAGCAAGGAAAGCCTTAGCTTCAAGAACTTTCTATATGTGAGAAAGAAAATCAATGCAAAAAAAAAAACATAAATGACATCAAATATCATGGATTAAGGAATAACATTTATAAACATATGATAAATAAGAGATTAATGTTTCAAAATATATATTTGAAATAATGGTTTAGAGTTCTTGAGAAGAAAACAGAGCTCCAAGAAAAGTTGGTAAGGTATATTAATAAATTGATATTATATATGAATCCAAATATACCATAAATACATAAAGTGTTCAATCTTCATGTGAAGTAAGAAATCCAGAGAACAACTAGATAAGCTGAATAACTTTTACAGTAATGCACATGCATTGTGGAGGCAGGGTGTGTGGCTTGCACCTGAATACTGATGAAACATTGATTTTTATAATTTTAGAAAAGCCACTTCAGAATTTTCTACCAATAAAACATGGATTGATATTGAAATAATATACAGAAAAGTCATTTCTGGATCTTTTGCATAGGCAAAATACCTGAAAATAAATAGTTGGGCTGATTAGTACCAAGTATAATAGATGTATGACAAAGTACGATTTAAATCAACTATTGGAGGGCTTTCATAGATTCTATTATTTAAGAAGAGCTGTATGCATAAAGTGAATATAATGCCCCTTGTCATTTCCCTCAAATTCATTATTATGTGCATTTGTATATATAATATAAATATGGAAAAAATATGAAGGTACACAACAAAATGTTAACATTTGTTAAAGGTGGGAAGAAGGTAAAGAAGAAAATGAGGGGAGTATATGAAAAAATAATCCTGAAATGTCATGAAAATTTAAATGGCCATTTTCTAGTAAAAAATACAGTCCAAAGGAAGGCATATGGAAATGAGGGATAGTTTGGTGAAACCAGAAGGATACTCCAAAGGATGTTATAAAAATATTAATGGTGTTTTTTTTTGGAAATTAATTAAAACTATTAAATACATGAAAAGTATATGAAAAAATGTAAAACCTATATTGGGGTAGAAATTATTAGAAAGACCTTTTTTAAAAGACAAAATGGAATTGTATTCAAATTGGTACTTCAGAGCTTAAGAATTTATTCACTTCCATAACCAAAAAGCCCAAGGTCAGCCCTGGCTTGTGACATTATCGGTACAGCAGCAAAACCAATGTCATCAGCAGCATGTCCTCTCCGCCTTCCTGTATCGCTTTCCTTTGTGCTGGATTTATTTTCAGGCAAGGTCCACTGAAGGTTGACAAGAAGGCCATAAAAAGCAATAGGCTGACATCCAACTAGAAGATGGCTCCATGGAATGAATCATCTCTCTTTATCACATGTAAGAGAAGACAACCCCAGTTGACCATCGCTTTCTTTTCCACTACCTGGTCTGGGCCTATTGCTATGACTTTGGCATTCCATGTCACTTTGGTCAGCTCTGCTACTTGTTCCAATCCTTGGAAGCAGAGTTGAGTTTCTATGGTTAGAACCAGACAGTGTTAGGTGATTTTCTTAATGAAAATTGGGATGCCAATATCAGACGAGGAGGAGATGGAGAACAGTCCACAGGATAAAGGAAGTCTACCATATTACAGCCATCTTAAAATGGGGAAGAAAATTAAAAAGCTTCAGAGAAAAAGATAGGAACACCTAAGTTTGTCTATATAATGCTCCTTATAGGAACAGTTAAAAGATGAGCAATAGATTAAAAGTACATCTGTATCAGTAAAATACTTAATTTTTGGAAAGCATCCCTGTAACTCACAGGGAAGAAAAATAACAGTAGAGAAATTTATGGAGTACATAAACAGGATTTCTCAGCTAAAAATGCTAATGACCAATAAGAATATAAAAATTCTATCCTCATTAGTACTCAGTAATGCAAATAAATGTGATCATAAGATTTCAATTTTCATTAATTAGATTATGGAACTGGAAAGAAAACGTGATAAATTACAATACCAAAGATAGTTTAGCAAAATTGGTGTTTTCATGTATACTTGATGGAAGTATAAATTGGTTCAGTTTTTTGGGGGGTGGTACAGCTTTTTGAGGCTGACAAGTTGACAGTGATCTGTCAAAGTTTAAAATGTGCATACTTTGGTCTATCTACAAAAAATACTCATAAATTTACATAAATGCAAAATTATAAGAATATTATGGCACTATTATTTGTAATAGCAGAAAGCAAAAAAAGTAGGAAGTGTCTATTAATAAGAAAATGAATAACAAATAATGGGATATGCATATTTTGAGTAGTGTGAAAATCCTTAAAAGCATGTAATAGCCCTGCACAAACAGAAATGTATACCTTATATGGTGTATCTCTAGTTCTACAGAAAGCAATTCTATGTAGATGTGCAAATACACATAATTTCTATGTAATGATCCCTGTCCATGTCTCTGTGTGTGGGTTTTGTGTGTGAATGCATAAAGAAACAGTGGAAAGATGGGCATATGAGTCAGACAGTGGCTGATTCTGGAAAGAGCAGGAATTCACAAAGGGAAGGGATTGCTAAGGGGGTTGTAATCTCTTTTCATGAGCTTTCTATTTATGGTTAGTGGGGGTAAAGTGCAATAAATGCCAGCAGAAAAAGATGGGTCACCTTTGCAGAAATTACAAAAATCATCTTTCTGAGGAATGGGGTTCAAAGAAGCTAGTTTTGTTCTTGTTTTTGTATTACAGACAAGCATTACATTATTTAACTCTTGCATCCTCATCCCACATCACCTACCTACCCCAACACCCATGCTGGGAATGCTAACCCAGCAGATCTGTAAGAGGCCAATAACCTGGTCTCTATGGAGATATAGCTCACTTTATAATTTATTTCTCATGGTAAAAAAAATCATTTGGAATGTACTGGCGGATACCCCCTGTTCTCTGAAGTATCTAGCATTGTTCTAAGGGTTGAGGAACTAGGATTTAAGCACACTGCCCTTCACTCTTCTCTTGAGCTTGCTTTCCTAGGGGGTAATTTGCTCCCTTCCATTTTAAAATGTTCCATTTAATGATGTTTTCTCTCTCTCTCTCTCTCTCTCTCTCTCTCTCTCTCTCTCTCTCTCTCTCTCTCTTTCTTGAACATGGCTTAACTGTTTACCATGAGTCAAGAGAGTGACCAAAGAGTGGGCTATTGATATATTTATTTTTTTTTTTTTAGTTATCGGCGGACACGACATCTGTGTTTTGTATGTGGTGCTGAGGATCGAACCCAGGCCGTACGCATGCCAGGCGAGAGCGCTACCGCTTGAGCCACATCCCCAGCCCAAGAGTGGGCTATTGAATGCAAAACTTTCTCTTTGGCATTGTCTGGTACCCCTGGGGCAGCTCACCTATGGTCTATGAAGCTGGCCAGTGCCTGTGTCTGAGGGCCACTGGAAGGAGGGCCACAAGCAAAACAGGGTCAGCACACACCAGCCCTTTCAGAGAGCTACTTAATTTAAACAGACTGGCTAATACTTACGGAAAATTATTTCTTTTTTAAAAAAAATACATACATTTTTAAATCTATTTTTTAGGTCTTATTTTATCCTGAACACGGAGGGCTTTTTATGAGACTCTATCAGTAGGAGTGGAACATAGAACAAGGTAGCATTATGATTTGGTTTGCCAAGAAGGGCTGTTGCATGAGCTTTCAAAGAAATACTCAGCATTAAAATGTTTTCTAGTTGTAGATCTAAGCTACTGGGATATTTAACTCCTTTGTATATACTCTAGCACACACCCTCACAGTTTTTAAATTTGATTATTTACAAGCTACCCTCATGTTGATCATCCTCCTCCTCCTCCTCCTCCTCCTCCTCCTCCTCCTTCTTCTTCTTCTTCTTCTTCTTCTTCTTGTTTTTGTGATTATAAGTTTACTTTAGCTTTTGTTGGTTAACTACCATATCCTTCTTTAAGTGAAATAATTTTTAAAAATAATGTTGTTGATTCTCTGGAGATATGAATAGTTTAAATATACCTTGGGGGAAGATTTGGGCTTTAATGTTTGGAGTATTTCAGACTTTGGATGAAGGAAAACTAAGTTCCTTAATGTAACTTTAATGAATTGTTTAATGACTGCAGTAAATCATGATGTATGTTTTCTTTCTATTAAAAAAAGAAAAAATATCATTTAATATTTACTACAATATCTCAATTTACAATTAAAGTTAAGAATATTCATTTTTCTGTTCTTGAAACAGAAACCCTTTTTCACATTGGGAAAATAAGTTTTAAGGGTACAAAAATTATACAAAGGAGTAAGCAAGGATATGGAAAAAAGTAATATGAAAAATGTGTTTTAATTTTAAAAACTCTTGAGAGGTTTTAAACAGAATATCTCACTGCATGACAGTTTATTCCATAATTTAGACAAAAGAAAAAAATGGCCCTATTTTTGGAACTAGCTTGTAAATTAAAATAAACCCAACAGAATAAGTCATACAATATGGGAGAACTGGGATAGATGGTGGCATTACTTCTTTCTCAAATGTATGGTGAGAAGGGAACACAAGAAAAATGTTTTAGTGATCCATGTTCCTCCAAGAACAAAATGCAGGACTAATGAGGGTCATCTCTCTCCTGCAGAGAAAAATGAAGGTTTGTGAGAAGTGAACAAGTTTGGATTCTGAATAATGTTCCCTTGATAATGGACCTCCAGCTCTCTGTACTGACCCAGGAGGCATCATGTAAATAGGAGTCTGGGCAAGAAAGGCTTTTAAATAATAAACCATAATAAAGATTATGCTTGAATTCTTCGTTTGAATAAGATTCATTATTTAGGGAGGAAATAAAGAAATTTAGCTCTTTAGTTGAGTGAAGATAAAAGGGAAATTTTTTCACAGGCTTATGACAGATTAATTATTGAAACTCTCCATACATCTCCAATTGTTTCTCACCTATGTCTTTATCTTCTATCTATATGTCTATCATGTGTCTATTACTATCTATATGTTTATTGAAAATTTTATAAGTTATAAAATTTTGGAGAGTAGTTTTTAGCCATTCAATATTAAGTTTTTGTTGATTTGGAGGACTATATTTTAGAGTCTAAGTCATATTTAACCTTTATGAGTTCCTGGAGAGTCTTTATCCTATGAGACAGGTCATGTTCTAATATTTCCCTACAGATTCAAAGTTCATGAAGACCCGAGACAGCTGGTTAGAGGGAGCTCTCATGAATCTCCTGCAACAGAATGATGCTCATTTTCTTCCATATTTTATTTTTTTCTTCTTATCAATTTTAGAGTTATCCAACATTTTGATATCCCTCAAGTTTATTAACCAGCCTTAAATTGTTTCTTTTATTTATTCTCTCATTTGAGTACCATTTACAAAAGAGAACACTAACTTTACAAAAGGGAACCGGAGCACTAATGAAGATATAGATGTTAGTAGAACTCCGGTTTCTCCTGGGGACTGAGAGTTGTCTCAAAGAATTTAACAACCTATGAAAGTCATGCTTTTTAAAAATTTGCGTGTACCAGTATAAATAACTTAAAATCATTAAAATTATGTCATCATGTTTCATAGGCCTAGAGAAAGACTGATAAAGTTCAGACCTCAGTTTCCCTACTTTGAAGGTGTATTGTGTTATATAAGTAATTTATCTCTCCTTCATGACTTTACCTTTAAAATAAATGGATAATAATAATAGTGTCTGTATCATGATATTATTAAGAAGATCAAATGAGCTAATTCATGTTGATTACCAAGGAGAATGGCATGTAGGAAGAGATTGGCAATTATCACCTCTTACATTATTACATTTATGTTGGTCACTCTTTTACATGACACACTACTAGTGCCTAATTGTGGTTTAGATTAATAAGTTATCAGTCTATAGTATGCACATATACGTGTGTGTCTTTAAATTATAAATACGCAATCTTATTAAAACATCTATTCACATCTATGCCATTTATACCTGAACTGACTTTTTCTTGTATAAAATTAACTGCAGTTTCTATACACAGTTTTGGGAGGTAAGATAACAGATTGAAATCCTGTGAAGTGTAATGGTTAGCTGGATTTGCTTAATTTTAAGATTATATTAATATTTTATTATTATAGTTTATGTCATCCCAGTCAACACATGTGATTAATCTTTGCATATATCATTAATAAAAATAAAGAAATAAAAATTATATGTTAGAGTCTATAATTTTAATTTTTTAAAGTATCAGATATATGGGCAAAATATCTTAAATATGGGGACTGTATTTTGGAAATTAGTAATCTTATATATTTATTTCCTTGAAATTGCAAGGAAAGACCAAAAAAGTAGAAATCTTTGTAGATCTAAACCTTTCTCAACTACATTTTCAGGAGAAAATATTGGGCAAATGACATACTGCTCATTAATATTTATTCATCTCCTTAATAACTTTGTTTGGTTTAGGTGCTCCCTAAAAGCTCATGTGTGAGATAATGCAAGAAGGTTTAGAGGAGAAATGATTAGATTGTGAGAGCTTTAACCTGATCAGTGGATTGATTCACTTATATGGATTAACTGGGTGGCATCAGTAGGTAGGTAAGGTGTGGCTGGGGGAGATGGGTCATTGGGGGCTGGTGAGTGGAGCTCTCCTTCCCTGAGCTGCTTCCCTCTGCCCTGTCCTTGTGCCATGCTGTTCTGCCTCACCTAGGGCTTGGAGTTATGGAGTCCACTGTCCATGAACTGAACCTCGGAAACTATGAGCCAAAATAAACTTTTCCTCCTTTAATTTGTTCTTGTAAGGGTTTTTGGTCACCAATACAGAAATCAACTAAAGCAGCATTCTAGGTTCATGGTTTACTTAGGTCCAGCCAGCTTTTGACTAGACTATGAAACACCTTCTCCAACTGCTCTCCCCTGCTCTACAGCAGCTTTGTCCATCCCTTCTCCACAAAGAGGTCCACACCAAGATCATGAAGTCTCTCATGGTTCCATCTTCCCTTTTGCTTTTTCTCCTTTCTGATGCTTCTCTGCCTCTCTCTTACAAGGCTGCCTGTGATGATTTTTAAGGCTTCTCCATATTAACCTCCTCATCTCATGTTCCTAACCTTAATCACATCTGCAGAGTTTACTATATTGTACTATTTACAGGTTCCAGGGATTAAACCATGATATCTCTGGGATTCACCATTCAGCCCACAACATCTGGTTTATTCCCCCAATGCCAGCCTCATTTTGAGCCTCTTTCTTCTCTGTCACAACCACATCAGATGACTTTTTTTATCTTCAGAAGTGCTAACTTTCTCTCACCTCACTCCCTCAGTGATCATCCCTCATCACCATGGGGTGCTCATTCACTTACACTTCCCTGCCTTAGCTGGACCCCATCCTAGGACACATGTTAAGAGTCACCTTCTGTAGATAATGTCTCAATCCTCAGAGTCCAATAGACCTGCTATGGTTCTTCATGGACTCCTGCTATTTTCATTATATTTTTTTATAACAATGATTAAACATGTGAATATCTCTTAACAGATAATTTCTGTTCCCTAGGAAATGATATGCTTCATGAGGACAGAGGAGAACCATTTCACTCACCCATATGGGCCTAGCCTCATGTTCAGATGCCCAATGAACATACGTTTTCATTTGAAGATAATCTTTATGATGATAATACATTTGTTCAACAAATATTGATGGAGTCTATATTATTTGACAGACACAGTGCTGTTTTATTAAGGGCCAGTTAATAAAAATATTTCCAATGAGAATTGTTAAAAGACATATTTTCACATATATTTTGGAGTCTTAATTCACATTAAAATATTTACATTTAACATAACTGCACCATCCAATGGTGGGAGGTGATAGTCTTTTTTACATAAATTTTAAATCTTCTCTAACTCCATCCATTTACCTGCAAATGCCATGATTTTATTCTCTTTTATTGCTGAGTAATATTCCACTGAGTATAAATGCCACTTTTTTTTAATTCATTCATCTACTGAAGGGCATCTAGGTTGGTTCCACAATTTAGCTATTGTGAATTGTGCTGCTATAAACATTGATGTGGCTGTATCATATCAATCAACAATTAACTGGAAAATTCTTTTTATAAATACCAAAGCTACTATGATACTCCGCTGAGCAGTAACAAATCTGCCAAATAATGGAGCTATGAGTGAAATCATTCAAATTGATTTAGCTCTTGTGAATTGTGCTGCTATAAACATTAATGTGTCCCTGTAGTATTATGTTTTTAAGTCCTTTGGATATAGACCAAGGAGAGGGATAGCTGGGTCAAATGGTGGATCCATTCCTAATTTTCCAAGAAATCTCCATACTATTTTCCATATTGGCTGCACCAATTTGCAGTCCCACCAGCAGTGTATGAGTATACCTTTTTTCCAACATCCTCACCAACACTTATTGTTGATTGTCTTCATAATAGTTGCCATTCTGACTGGAATGAGATGAAATCTTAGAATGGTTTTGATTTGCATTTCTTCAATTGCTACTGATGATGAACATTTTTTAATGCATTTGTTGATTGTATATCATCTTCAGAGAAGTGTCTCTTCAGGTCCTTGAGTTCTTTATGTATCCTAGAGATTAGTGTGCTATCTGATGTGTGAGGGGTAAAGATTTGCTCCCAAAATGTAGTCTCTTTATTCACCTCACAGATTGTTTCTTTTGCTCAGAAGAAACTTTTTAGTTTGAATCCATTCCATTTATTGACTCTTGATTTTAATTCTTGCACCACAGGAGCCTTATTAAGGAAGTTGGGGCCTAGTCCCATGTGATGGAGATTAGGACCTACTTTTTCTTCTATTAGATGCAGGATCTTTGGTTGTATTCCTAAATCCTTGATCCATTTTGAGATGAGTTTTGTGCATGGTGAGAGATAGGGGTTTAATTTTATTTTGTTGCATATTAATTTCTAGTTTTCCAAGCACCATTTGTTGAAGAGGCTATCTTTTTCCAATGCATGTTCTTGACACTTTTGTCTAATACAAGATATTTGTAGTTTTGTGAGTTATTCTCTGTGTCCTCTATTCTATACCATGGTCTACAAGTCTTCTTTGCTACCAATAGCATGCTGGTTTTATTACTATTGATCTGTAGTATAGTTTGAGATCTGGTATAGTGATGCCACTTGCTTCACTCTTCCTGCTTAGCATTGCTTTAGCTATTCTGGGTTTCTTTTTTTTTCCAGATGAATTTCATGATCACTTTTTCTATTTCTATAAGGAATGTCATTGGAATTTTGATCAGAATTGCATTAAATATGTATAGTGCTATTGGAAGTATGATCATTTTGATAATATTAATTCTGCCTAATCAAGTGAAATGTAGATCTTTCTGTCTTCTAAGATCTTCTTTGATTTCTTTCTCTGGGTTCTGTAATTTTCATTATATAGATCTTTCATCTCTTTCATTAAATTCATTGTGTTAAAAAATAGTTGTTTTTTTTACTTTTATTTTACCTGTTTTTATTACTAATTGTAATTATGAGTGAATTATTCAAATTAACATTTGAAATTATATCTAACTTCTGTTTTCTTTTTAAATGTTTAGACATTTTTGTGTACTATATTAAAACTTTGATCAGCAAATCTAGTTGTGATGAGTATTTCAAAGTGAATTTATTTATACTCAACTTTTAAGCATGTGTGTGCTTTATACTTTCTGTCCTTCATCAGTTATAGATTCATATCAATCAACAATTAACTGGAAAATTCTTTTTATAAATATCAAAGCTACTATGATATTCCACTGAGCAGTAACAAATCTGCCAAATAATAGAGCTATGAGTGAACTCATTCAAAACACAGTAGAGGTTTTTGAGCTGTGACCTTTTATAAGGCAAAATGTTCAAATATGCATTTTATATTTTAAATGAAAGATAGAAATACATGATTCCTGTCTCTATTCATGCAAATACTTGTTGGGAGAGAAGGTCCTTGATGGGCCCTGGGTATTCCTGTGAGTTTTTGCCAAAAATAGAACACTCAAGAATTCTTACCTGGGCCATTTCTCAGGATTGCATGTGCCTGCAGAACATCTAGGGAGGAGGTCATCGCTCCATCTGGGGAAGAGCAGCCTTGGTTCTGCTTACTCTAAAATCCTGAAGCCCAACCTTTCCTTACTACACCTTAGTTCATTGTGTCAACAGCCCTCCTTCATCACCCCTCCCACCATGAAACTTAGGACAGTGGGAGATGAGCAGAAATATGAAGCTGTTATGTAGTAAGTCCATTCTTTCGGACCCAGTTCTTATGCTTTCTGCCTATATCCATGAAAACAGTCCCAGGCTATCTTACAAGGTATACATGGAGTAAAATCTTGATCCTTTACAGTTCCCAACATCACCCTCCAACACTGATGGGCAGCTGGCAGGCAATAGATTCTCACTCTTTTCTTTAGGCCATGAAAAAATATTTTGATCAATAATGTCAACTATTTTAAATTATAAACATAATTTTATTGCTTCTACTTGAAATTCTTAATTGACTCTTCAGTGATTTTTATTCAAATTCAAACCCCTTTCCAAGGAATGTTAAATGCTACCTATACCTAAGTACAACTATGCTTGATGTTCCTCAGACCCCACCCTATTTTGGTCCTCTTTTCATTTTCTGCCTCATCTCTCTACAGAGATTTTGTTCTCAATTTCCCGGTAGCTAGATAATTCATATCCCTTTCAAAAAATATAAAGAGCATTCTAGGGAAGTCCCTGTCTATCAGAGACCTCCTTTTCCTTCCACATACAGAGCTTCCATATATATTTCATTGCCTGAAAATTCATTTGCAAAGGTGCATTCAGTGCGGGGGAAAGAAGATTCTAGGCCCATACAAGTGCTAGGAAAATGCTTTCCCATTAAGCTACATTCCCAGTCCTACTGTCTTTAATGATTAAAATCAACCCCTGCATTCAGTGGGTTGAAATCTTAGATTCTCTCTTGACCATATGGAAAGCAAGCTGAGGATAGACTGCAGCTTGTCCAGCAGCTGTGCTGAAAGCCTCTTTTATTTTAGCACCCAGGACAAAGGAGCAGCCCCCATGTGGGACTTGCTCACCTTTTGAAAGATGAAGAGAAGAGGGAAGGATGGCTTGATGGCTTCTCCAACTTTACTGGCAACTGACACCCTGTCCTTCTGCTTACATTAGCCAATACAAATCATATGGATGAATCTACATAAGTAGAGTCAAGAAGTATACTCTGTCCCCAAGATGCTGCAAGGTACAAGGAAATAAGACATAAATCTTTATAGGAAGTTGGGAGCGAAGTCTGGTACAGCCACTTAAGACCAAAAGGTCTCCTCTTTCATTTTCATGACCAGAAATTCAGTCTGGGTAGCTGCATTTGTGAGGCACAGCCCATTGGAGCCTATGTCCAGATACATCTCAGGTCATCATAAGCATGAGTTTCTCATTGCTCTACCTTGGCTCCAGAAACTGATTTTTTTCTTAGTTCCATCATTAAAACCATCCAGGTGACATTATTTCTTAGGTTTCTATTCCCATTGTATCTTAAGACTTCCTGAAAAATACAATATGTAACTGAAGCTGCTGCATTCCTTGCAGTTTCTTCGAAATTTAGAAAGCAAGCCCTTCACTTTTTTTGTTACTGAACTAGATAACAAACAAAAAATAGTAAACACAGACAAGAGTGGAAGATTACGAATATTACATGAGACCCAGCTTACAGTCCTGATTCCTGTGGGTTGTAGCTGTGTGGAAGGTAGAAGGTGTGAATCAGAAGGGACATCCTAACCTCATCTTCTCACCCCGCCTTTCTTCCTTCCAAAGGCAAGACACAGACATTTGGGCAGAAGTGGATTTATCAAGAAGCTTTAAAAAATTAATGAAAATGGAATCTTATGAAAACAGAAGGGAGACCAACAGAGTAGAGGAAGGGAATTGAGAAGGAGGGATGGGGAGAGAGCATGGAAAAGCACTGGGAAATAAAATCCAACAAATTATGTGATAAAGCTGAATGAATATACACAATGAATCCAGCTTTTATACACACACATATACATATATATAGTTATATCTATACTTATAATGCACTAATTAAAATGATAATAACAACGATCAAAGGTAGGTTAGTCCAGTAGAGCAAGTAGATCAGGGGAGGATGAAGGAGAGGAGAAAGGAAAGGTGCTAAGGAATGAAATCAATCAAAGATGTGCACCAGTGTCTATGGCATAATGAATCCCACTGTTATATGTAATTATAATGTACCAATAAAAATTAAAAATCATTTGCATTAGAAACAAAATTATTGTTATATTCTCTCTATAGATAATAATACAGAAACAATGTCAATCAAAGAATACATAGTCAAAGTATTTTTGAGAAAATATTATTAAAATGCCAAATTCTAACAATATAAAAATATTTTCTAAGTTTTGTGGACATTTGTATAATATAATATAATGAAGCAATCATTAAGCATGATTATTTTCTAATCATCTATTTAACTCAAGTATTCAACTTTTTGTCTACATTTCTATATTTATTTTTACATTCTTTTCCTTAATGAGTTCCCAACAATGCCCAAGTGTCTGGCTCTATAGAACCTGGCTCCATCCTTATTTACAGATCCTTCCTAACTTGTGCAATTTACGTAGTAAATATGTGAACTAGTTGATTCAAGGTCCCAAACCTTCATGGCCAGCTCTGGTACGAACCGTAATGAATGGTAAAAAGAAGCTGAGTCCAACCTGACCTACAAGAGGCAGCTTATGCTGAACTCCTCCAGATGTGGTCAGTCTAAGGAAGGATGCAAGTGTGTGCCAAACTCATCTCTGTGGGTACAGAGGCCATCTTCAAATTTTACTTCTAATAATAAGGCTCCAGTTGTATTCAAAAAAGGAGACATCAAGTCACATTTCCTCATTGGATCTCAAATGGTCCCATCTGGAGAGCAATGAACTTGATAGTATAATGCAGTGGTAAAATCATGGAGTATGTTGCTGAGCTGCTGGGGTATGAATTATATAAGTTGCTTTACTTTCTATTTTTATAATCTTGAGCAAATTCTGCCCCCCTTTGTGTTTGATTCCCATATTTGTTAAAATGAAATAAAGATAATACCCAAAGTCAGGCTTGGAAGATGAAATAAATTAGTAAATGCTAATTGCCTAGATGAGGAGGAGAAGGGTGAGGGTAAGGAGGAGGAAGAGGGTAAGGAGGAGGAGGAGGGGAAGGAGAAGGAAGAGGGGAAGAAGAAGAAAACAGAAATAGAAAAATAGAGAAATACCTCTAAGGTGAGAAACCGAGATGAGGAATAGAAAGGGCCTTAGCATAGTGTCCTGTATCTGGGAATCACTAGATATGATTTTCTTGTGGGTGCAATGTTCTAACATTAGTCCTAGACATATGTCTTCATTAGCCATTAGTGTTGACCTCTATGCCACAGCACTCAAAATTTGAATAATTAAAATATGTTGTGATAGCCCTTTCATATCACAGTTTGGCACAGTAAAAATCTTGATGCTCAAAATTTTACTGTCATTATTATTTAAGATAAAGCAAACTAAGTTTTAATATTAAATAAAGATTGCCCAGGTCATCTTCTTAATAATGTTTTCTATAATAAGGCTAACTCTAACATAAAATTTTCACTTGGAATAAAATAACCAAAAATAACTTTTAATAACATAAATCATCATGCTTATTTTAACCTGTTTATTGAAAATAAGTAGATTGTAAGCTTATTAATGTGTTTAGCATTTGTAATATATTTTATAGCATACTTCAGAAATTAGGAAGAACTGTGAAAGAATGGTTTTCACTTTTGTTGCAGGATTGTCCCTCACATCCTCCATTTGTCTTTTGGAATCTGCTCTCTTGATTTACATAGGATTTCATCAGTGCACTCTTTGTACCTAGATTCAGTTTGTGTTCAGGAAATGGTGAACTTGACCTGGAGTCAGGTAGTTTATTAATCCCTGGCTGCATTTTGGACAGTTTGCTGAAATGTGATTATGTTCTGGATTGCAGATCACAGCCCTTCTCAACTTGTTCCTGTTCGCAACATTTGGCCCATCAGCGACCCAGGACCTTCCAGGTCTCAGGTAGTAATGGAAGCTCTGATGTTGGTGAGCTCATATTGCACATGTGCTGAGGTTCTGTTATGTTCACTTCACACTTTTGAAATAATAGGACTAGGGCCCTGATGAAGGAGGCTCCAGAGAGCTTTCTTGCCCCTTCTACCATGTGATGCCTTAGCAAGAAGTTTCCAGGAACTATGAACCAAGGAATTTGCCCTTGTCAGGCACCAAGTCTGACACTTGATCTTGGACTTCTTATGCTCTAGGATTGTAAGAAATAGATGTCTATTGTATATAAGCCAGTGTATGACATTTTTGTTATAGCAGCCTGAATGAAATGATGCAATCTCCTTTGAAAAATTTGTTCGAATTGTCATTTGTATCTTGTCTATTTCAGGCTAGGATTATAATTAAAACAGGCAATGAAAAATAAGGCAAATTATTAGTTTTTTTTTTTTTTTTTTTTTTTACAAATACTTTATATAATGAAACCCAAAATTATATCTGAAGAAAAGCAGGAACATTGTATTTGTACGTTTTGGAGATAGGTGGGCAAAAAGAAAAAAAAATTATAAAGTTAAAATACAGACTCAGACTACTTACAGTCAAATTCTATTTGGGTCATTTGTTACTTATTAACTTTATCTAAAATTCAGAGTCCTCACTTGTAAAATGATCTATTGGTAAATGGTAAATTGAATCTATCTCCCATTATTGAAATTAGAAATGTCTGTGTGTGTGTGCATGGGTTTAAATCCAAATATGTATGTTGTTAGGCCCAGTGGTTTTTATTGAGTGATCTTTCAATAAAGTTCTTACTTTATAATTTGCATCTGATATACAATGAAAGTTCATAATTTAGGGCTGAAATTTATTTTCCTTTTCTTTGTCATCATAAATCTATGCCCTATGGGGAAAAGCTAAGTATGTGCTTATTCATAAATAATTTCAAGTTATAACTTCATTATAAAAATACAACTTGCACTGAGTCATTAGGTTAGAAATAATTGAGTCTTTAATTGTTTAAATGTATCCTGTAATATTTAGCTTTTCTACTATCTTCCATACAGCATTATTTGGTAGAGACGGAGTAGTTCAAATTGATAGACCTAGGTCATAAATAATGAAATATTTGCTAAATTTTCTCTATAAAAATGTTACTCAAAACTAGTATTATTAATTCTATTCTTACAGATCCATGACATGCCTTAGAGGTTCCTCCACAATTGCCTCCAGCAGGGAAGAGAGAACTCAGTTTGGAACTCAGTTTGTAGGATTCAAGATTCATAACCACAACATTGATTTTTTATAGACTTTCTAATATTGTACCAGAATGTATGGCTTCTTTTAGAAGAAGATTTTATAGTAACTTTGACCAAAATCAGAATAATAGCTATTGTAAGGAAGAAGAACTGTGCATGACATTAAAAATACATCAGATTTTGTCACTTGTGACTGCTTGTCACTGGTATTTTTTTCAGACCTAAGTTCACCACAAAGGTACTAAACTAACTACAATTTTGTACATCCTAAACTTGAGCACATTGGATTCTTTCAGTTATTTTAATATGTTTTCTTACTGATTTTCTAATTTCAAAATCAATATATACTTATTGTAGAAAACTTGATAAAGAGAGAAGGTCAAAGAACAATACATAATCTGAAACAATGTTAGTTGTATTATATTTTTAAAGCATTAATTTTATGGATGTTTAGATTTTAGACTAAAGTGGTGCTATTTTATCACTGAAATTTTCATAAAAATAATTAGAAACATTAGAAACCCTGTTTTAAAATGATCATTATGGCTGTGCTAATTTACATTACTACCAATGGCATATATAAAAATAGACCTATCATAAGACTGATGTCACATAAGTGATATACCACTTCCAGGTATATATCTAAAGAGGATGAAATCAGCATACCAAGATATACCTGTATGCCCCTCTTTATTGTGACACTGTTCCCAACAAGCAAGAAATAGAATTAAACCTGGTGTTTATCAGTGATTGAATGGGTAAAGAAACTGGTATATATACACAATCAAGTATTATTTAGCCATAAAGAAAATTAAAATCTTGCTATTCATAGAAAAATAAATGGAACTGAAGGGCATTATATTAAGTGAAATAAGCCCCAAACAGAAAGAAAAAAATCTTGTTTTTTTTTTCTCATTTCTGGAAGTGTAAAAATTAGAATAGTAATTAACAGAGCTTGGGGTGGGGAGGTGGGTAAAAGGTGGCTGAATTTGATCAATGCATGCTGTAAGCATGTATGAAAATATCATACTGAATCCCATTAATATTTACATTTAATGCTTGCTAATAGAAAAGATAAAAATAAATGAATAAATATTATACTAGTGTTTTGCCATGACATTATAGATATATTGAAAACATCATTTTGTAATAGAATAATTATTTTATAATTGTGTGTGATTTATTTAAAAACTCCCTTTCATTTGTACTATTAGATTCTCACCTTTTTTTTTTACATGACTATATAATGGGCTGGGGGTATAGCTCAATTGATAGAATGCTTGCCTTGCATGCACTAAGGCTCTGGGTTTGATCCCTATCACCACAAGAAAAAAAAAGTTTTTACATGATTATATAATGATAATCCTTATAAGAAATATTTTATACTTAAAACAATACACCCAAAGAATTTAGAAAGGGAATAACTGATCTAAAGAATGTGGACATATTTTGCTGTTTCAGTGCATTATTTTAATTTTAAAAACTATGCTTGCATATATAATAGCAGGAAACAATCTTTTCATTTTATTTTATGTGGCTAGTTTAACAAGTGGTTCTTCCCTCCGATGGAATTTTTTTTTTCCTTTAAACTTTATGGCTTCCACAGATCTATTATGTCTTTTAAAGTATAATTTGTAATGTTTTTCTTGTTGTTATCAATATTTTTTAAAAAAAATGTAAAATTTCAGAGAAAAAAAAATGTACCAAACACAGAAGAAATGAAAATAGCATAATTCAGAAGAGAAAATAATAAATCTCACTATAAAAAGAAATGCAAATAAGTTAATAAGTGATCATATTTAATCTGTGAAACTAGCATCCACTTATTATGTAAGGGCACTGATTCTGAACACAAATGGAGGCTGTCATGTCCAATCTAAAAAATGAAACCATAATAGATTTTGACTTTGATGTCTGTTGGTGGCATAAAATCAGAGGATAAACAATCCCCCAAAACAATGACACAATTCTATCACATTTTTCAATACAAGATGCTTGACACATTTTGAACCATTATATTGTAGGAACTAAAGATTAAATGTGAAAATCATAATAATTTTTTTTTAAAAAATGAATCTCAGGAAGAACTAAACCTAACACACACAGCTCCTCAAAAGCCCCATTAAGAGAAAACGGTTCCTATCTGATGTGCCTGGCAGCTCCTTAGATAAAACTTATTCTCAGTGCTGGTCTTTATTTAACCAGACTGAGCTCATGTAGTACCAATACCATCATTTCTAAGGTGGTATTTAAGGTATTTATCAAAAACAAACTGCAGTGATTGGTTAATGCCAAGGTTGCCTGAAGTGTCAAATTTAATTAAAGCAAATAAGAGGTGAACTCAAAAACATAAAAGGAACATCTGGGGAATGAGATGTCTAGAAGCTTTGAAAGACTCTATCAAATTCCTGATCATTTAGGAGGCAGTGTACAATCGTACATCCAGGAGAGAACCTGGAAGCCCTGATCTCTGGTTTCTTCTTGATCTTGAGGCTGTTGCAAGCAAGAAGTGAAGGCTAAGGTGGATTTGGGAACTTCTGGAGGAGTGAAAGATTTTCCTAGCAAACATTCAATGTCTGTTGCCCAAGGCTGAGAGATGCATTTAGACTAAGCTTCACAATATGTAAGAAGAATTGAACACCATGACTGTAGGAACACCAGCTTGTGTAGCCCCTGGAAAACAATTAATATAAGATAATATTATAATGGGATAAATACAGACACAACATAAGCATCTCAATGAGGATTTGAGAAAATTTTACATCATCATGAAAAAAAAGCAGTAAACTAGGAATAGGAAGGAACTTTTTCAGCTCCATAAAAAATATCTATGAACAATACTACCTAGCATTGTACTTATTCCTGAGATCAGAAAGAAGAAAGAGGCAGCTGATCTTATCACATTCATTCAAAATAGTGTTAGGAATTCTAACAAGAACATTAAGCAGGAAAAATTTCAAAAAGTATTCAGATTTTAAAGGATGAAGTATAGCTATCCCTATGCAGAGATTATATGATTTTTAAAATGTACTGAATTGACATTTCTATAAAGGAAGCTGCAATGAATTTCAAATAATTTAAAAACTAAGAGTATATATTTCTCTGATCATAATGGGATTGAAATAGAATTTAATATCTCAAAAGTAGCTAGAAAATTCCTAAAATCTAGATTTTTTATTCTTTTTTTCTATAGTGGGGATTGAAACCTGTGGTGCTTTACCACTGAGCTCAATCATCAGTCTTTTTAATTTTTTTTATTTTGAGACTGAGTCTCACTGAGTTTCTGAAGGTCATTCTAAATTGCTAAGGCTGGCCTCCAAAATGTAAGCCTCATATGTCAGCCTTCAGACTCAGACTTAGAAGTTGTCAGGATTACAGGACAAGCATGGGACCCTCACTCAGAAAAAAGTCGGGAATTTGCATAAGAGGCTTCTAGGTAAAAATTAAATAAAATATAATGTTATAATTAAAATTGAAAAATTATTTGAACTAAAATATAATGAAGCTATGGCCTATATGGCATTTAAACCCTTATAAGATGTAGAAAATACAGTATTTAGACAGAAATGTTTAGTATATAAGGCATTTATTTAAAAAAAAGAAGTCCAGAAAAAAATGGTGCTTTAAAGCCCCATCAAAGAATAATAGAATAAAAATGCATGGTATTTTATCTTAGAATGATACAATATGTATAAAACCTAAATTGATGGAATTATAAATAAATTCAATAAAGGAAAAATATTTTTCTTCATTTCCCTGCAAGACTAATTTTAAAAAGATGTAAACAAAAAAATTATTAAAAACAGAAATGCATATGGAAAAATCATTGAGGTTTCATAAACATTAGAATAATATTAATAAACCATGATGAAGAACTGTGCAAAAACATTTGAACTCTATGAAAAAAATTAAGTAAAATACCACTTTTTTAAGTTTTTAGAAGCAGAAAGAGGAAATATGAATATTCTGGTATCTATTAAGTTTTTCAAAAATATCATTACAAAATTTTACACAAAAAGCGGAAAAAAAAAAAAAAAAAAACTAAACCCAATAAGTTTCATCGATGGTTTTTTTTTCGCACACATTTAAGGAAAAATCATAGCAATGCTCAACAAACACTGTAAGAGAAAAAAAAAATAATATAATTAACCTTTTCCAACTCATTTTATGAGGAGAAATAATCTTTATAAAAACATGTCATGGAGAAAGTAATATAATTGAAAATGACAGACCAGTTTCTCTCACAGATATAGGTACAAAACTCATTAGATAAATATTAGCAAATGGAATTTTGTGAAAAGCTATGTATAGCCAACAGTCAGTGGAATTTAATACAAACATTACAAACAGTATATAGAGAATTAATACATTTCATCTGATTAACAGAATTAAAAAGTATATAAATCCAATGATAATTGGACAAATGTAAAAAAAGTATACCTGATGAAATTCTGAGCCATGGAAAAACCCCATGATTATGTTTTATTTAAATTTAGCAATTTAGGTATATAGGTGTAATTCTCACTCTCTGAAATGTGCTTTTCTCTGCAAAATTCAGGAACACACAAGAGAATAAGCACATTTCAATCCTCTGCTGTGCCATGGTCATGGGCAATTGACAGATGAAACTTTCTCCCACTGTTAGCCCAGAAAATATTTTACTGTGTTCTTCTGACACTCGGGTGTTTTGAGGAGCTTGAGAACTGACAGGGAAAGAGGGGGAACAGCCATTAGCAGGTACCCTTGTCCTCCATTCCTGTCTTTACTTTACATATTGAGCTTTGACCCAATGCTTATTTGAAGAATAGACTAAGATTAAAATAGTTTTAAAAACATCATTATATACCTAGCTTTGCCAATAAAATATTTTTTTTAGTTTCTTGCTGTCCTTGTTCATTGGGGCTGGTAAACCAAAGTATCATAAACTCAGTAAGGTATAAACAACAAAATAATGGTTATTCTGGAGACAGAAAAGTCCAAAATCAAATTACCTGCAGATTTGGTGTTGGAGGGAGACCTGTTTCCTGAGTCGCAGATCACACCCTCTTGGTGCCTCACCTGGTGAACAGGGTAAGCCAGTGCCCTAGCCCAACTACCTTCAGATGGGTTCCACCCTCCTGAACTTGTCACTTATGGGGTGTGGATTTCAATACAGGAATTTGGAGGGGACACAGGATTATGGAACCAAGGGAGAAGTAATATCATCTTTATTTAAATATTGTGGATATACATTGTACCATGAATTTCATGAAGCCTCCAGGCATTCTGTACAAATATAACACTTCTTATTATAGCTTTATAATATTATTTAATATATAATAGGTTAATTTCTCCCTTTTTTTTCAAATATTCTTCACTGTTTTCATGAGAAGCTTTGAAATGTTCTGTTATTTTTAAGATAATTATTAAGTAAACTCAACATATAAAATAGTTTTACCATAATTAAAATATCTGGGATATTTAGGCCCTAAGAGCACATTGTGAGTATTTCCTTAGTAAATTTGTATTTCATATTTTGGAATAAATATCTTAGTTTTATTCATGAAGATACCATAAAGTTAGCCCTAGCTATTTATATTTTGCCACTAAATTTTATTAATAAAACATTTTTAATATTTTCTAAGTCAGTAATGGTATATAGCAGATATGTTTACTTTAGATTTTTATTCCCTCCAGGCTAACTGGCAGAGACCTTTTATTGGTTCTGGCTGGTTTAGAGTTGATTAATTTAGACTTTCAATTACTCTCATAAAATCATCCAGAGATAATTATAACATGTATCTTAGTTGTATTTATGTTTTCATTAATTTATTAGCAGATCCACAAGAAGATAAAACAATTTTTCAAAAATTTGAAGAAATTTTATGCTGTGTTTTTCTCCTTGGGGATAATACATACTCTAGTGAGGATGTTTTAATATTCATCCTGCATTTGATCTGGGCTTGTAGAGAGCTGGGAAGGGCAATTTTGTAGATTCTGATAGATGAACTTTTCCTTCAGTTACTTTGCAGTTAAAGTGAAGTTTAGGAAAATCACTTGATTAGTTCACTCAAGACTTCCAATAGATGACATTTTAGTCTATTTACACATAAATTATAATGTCTATATTGAAATACATTTTAAATAATATCACACTCAAACTAATAAAGGCCTTATACATTATCAATAATTAAACACTCTAGATGGTTCCATTTGACTATAATTTTGTACCATTTTCTTCATAATAAAGTACTAGCTAATATTACTTGACCTCACTAATTTACCTGAAACTTGATTCATTATTTATTTGAAATATTTCTTATGTGATTTCTATATGTTGAACTACACAAATTGATGCCATTCAGTACATTAACCTCGTGAGCCATGCTTTAAATGTAATATAAACAGCTTATCCCAAAGACCTGGTTAAAAAAAAAAGAATGTATGTATAATATCTCATTAATAATTTTATATCTATTACACATTGAAATGGTCTTTTGTGTAAGGTTACAAAAATGTTAATATATTTATATTTATTATATTTATCTTTAAATATTTTCAAATTTGGATAACTAACAGGAAATTTAAAATTACATGAGAGTTTGTTAATATTAATATTTTATTAACATTACAGCTGAGACAATTTGAAAATGCATATATCTTACACTCAAAAACTGGAAATATTATCATTTTGATGCTTTATACACGTGATCTCATTAGTAACAATACACAATTACATAATAAGATAGAGTCTTATATTTACCTAGACACTAGGTAACTGAGGCTTGAAATGGCTGAGTGATTTTTCCGGGGTTTTACAGTTGGTATAGAGGGAAGGTAGACTTTAGTCTTAGAGCTATCCAGCATCAAAGGCATTTTTCCTCTTTGCATCTCTAGAGGGGGCAAAAGCCCAATATAAGAATAATCAGAATATAAAACAATAAAAATTTTGGCAAAAAGCAGTTTGAAGGCTTATTATTTGAGAAATTTTGTGCCCAGCCCACTTCATGCAGAGGTAAAAGGCTATTCAGGGAATGATTACAAATCTGTGTCTTCCTATCTTATTAACTAAGAGTCAACTTAGTACCTACATATCTGCTTCTAAGAATGCTTCATAGGTTCACCAGGAAAATCTCACTACTGAGTTGTTTCCTTTCCAAAAAAAAGCTGATTTATGAGTGAGATATGCTAAACTTTCATTCATCTAGAATCTCTGAGCATCAAAGTCCATCTCTGCATCAAAGTCCACTACAAGCTGCAGTCTTCTGGGAAGGTGCTTCTACTTCTTAACCAGAGCCTCTGACATTTAGAAACAGCTAGGAGAGTTTGTTAATATTAATATTTTATTTTCCTAATGTAAATTAGGGAAAAATTTACATACAATGAAATACCCATGTTTTAAATGTGCAGATTTTGAGTTTGGCCAAATTATATGACCATGTAATCGGCAACTCAGTGAGAGCA
Organism: Marmota monax; assembly: GCF_021218885.2. Lineage (NCBI taxonomy): Eukaryota > Metazoa > Chordata > Mammalia > Rodentia > Sciuridae > Marmota > Marmota monax. The sequence continues at coordinate 102,944 of NW_026693118.1, forward strand.
CAACACTTGTCCACCTTTCTCAGAAAACTCTAGTCAATCCTCACTCTCGTGGACAACTGCAGTTAAGGAGCTTCATCTGTTCTTGAACTGCACATAAATGGATACCAAAATGCATGTACTCTTCTGAGGGTACTGTTTTGCTCATCATGATGTTCCATGATGCTCATTCATATGTTGAAAGTTATGCCATATTATAACTCATGAGGATAGCATAATGTGATTAGCAGTTGTTCTGCTGCAGGTTGAGTGATGTAAGGGTTTAAGACTATTACTGATGAAGTGGTAGGAGAATATCCTCTGTTCCAGTCATTTCCTCATAGCCAGGACTGGGAGGGCCTTACTGTTACATTTCATAGCTATAAAATGTATATCTATCATGTTCTATTTCCTGTAGGCACAGATGTAAAATATAAATTCTTTTAGGAGTTTGTTATTAAGATTCTTAATATAATTATCTCCATACTCACCTTCTAATATTATATTTTAATATTACCTTTGTCTTCTGTTATAACTCTCCCAAACATATTTCAAATGGTTATGATTTTAAAGAACAAATGAAGAGACTAAGTAAGTATAGTTAGACGAACTGTGTTTATGAAAAATTAGAATTATAAGTAAAAGACAATGCCACATGAGTGTTCACTTTCAGCTTGATGTGAAATAAAACGGCATTAGGCTTTAAAAAGTTATAAAGATACAAATCCCTCAATATTCCTGTTTTCTACAGAATATAATCATTATTGGATATTTTTTAAAAATATCCAAATAGTTTCTTTAACTTTTCCCCTTTAATCTCTTTTTCTAGATTAGCAAATATAGTATGTAGTTTCTCCTGTTTATCCACCTAATATCAACATCCAGTCCATCTGAAGACTTGGGGGATTCTTCTTTGCTTCTGCCAGCTGCTCAAGGCTCCAGGAACTCCTTGGTGGTGGCTTCATGGCCCAGGCTCTGCCTCCTTCTCCTCATAGTGTTTCCTCATCTCTCTCTATCTCTCCTCTATGTGTCTCTTCTAAGGGTCTTTGTCATACAATTTAGGATCAACTGAGTAAGCCAGTGTGACCTTCTTCCTAGATTCTTCAACGCATCTGCAAAGGTGCTTATCCAACGAATCCCAGTTCGGAGGTTTGAAAGATTAGGATGTGCATATGTCTGTTGTAACCACAATTCAACCCTCTGCAGGGCTAAACACATAAACCTGCTGATGTAGAATTTCTGGGCCAGAAGTCCTGGCAGTACAGTGTGTGGTAACCAATCATCAACATGCAGGAAAAGACAAAGAAAAGAGCTGCTACATTCATATTTCTCTGAGCAACATGACCTGGGAGCTATTGACACCAATTCTGGCCACAGTTCATTGTCCAGGGGCTGTAGTGTGGGTCTGGAATCCCACTCCCCTCAAATCTCATGTGCTAGAGGCTGGGTTTTAGATGCAGGAATGTTCAGAGAGCTTTGGGGAAGAGACTTGATCAGGAGGGCTCGGATCTCATCAAGGGATAAATCTATTAATGGGTTCATAATTGAATGGACTACTGGGAGAAGTAGTAGTACTAGACCATAAGTACTAGTCCACAAGTCCTAGCTGGAAGCAGTAGGTCAGTAAGGCATGCCTTGAAAGAGGATGTTGTCCCAGTCCTCTCTGTCTCTCTCTCTCTCTCTCTCTCTCTCTCTCTCTCTCTCTCTCTCTCTCTCTCTCTCTCTCTCTCCTTCCCAGCCACCCCTGGTGAAACAGCTCTGCTATACCACATACTCCCTGCCCTGATGTTCCACCTTGCTGAAGACTGGAAGTGACAGGAAATGTCCCTGAACTGAAACCTCTGAAACCATTAGCCTAAATAAATATTTCCTCTTTTAAGTTATTTTTCCCAGGCATTTTGTTATATCATTGAAAAATCTGACTAACACACCAGGACTTAGTCAAAGGAGTGTCTTGGTTGAGGCTGACATATTTGCCTATTGCCTTTCAAAACTACTTTCAGGTTAAGTTGAAAATATACAGTCCCTTTTATTAGATGTCATCATTTTCTGTTCTATACCTATGATCAAATGAGTGTACTCTCTAAACCTGTAGTTGTTTTTAATAGATGAAATGAGGATATTTCACCCAAGGATGTTAATATTACAGAGTTATTGGAGGCCTTAAATATTATACTATATCAAAATGAACTGTGAACTATAAGTCTCTAAATTAAAATAAGGCCTTATTTTAATTGTGTGGAAGAATCTCTTTCAGGTGTTATCATTCAAAAGCTATCAATATTGGGGCTTCGGATGCTCCAAAATTATATAATATTATATTAATTAAATTATGAGATATGGTTCTAAATGTAAATCATTAAGAAATGGAAAACAGAAAAGATTAGAACAAAATATTATAAACCATAACAATTGAGCCAACAATGTAATTTATGCAGATGAACAAAAATAAATACCATATACACATGTATAGGTTTCATTTAACATAGGAAGACTTCTTTAATACAAACTTCCTGTTTCCTGGAAAAAAAAAAAAAAAAAAAAAAAAACTAATGTTCAAAGAGATTATATAACTTGATTAACAAAATTTTCCGGTCAAGATCAGAAGTAATATTACAATGTAATATCAAAGCTAAATTTTTTTGAATTTTATAGTGATTGTGCTAAATATTACTTTTTTAATAAATCTTAGATTTTAAACATGTAAAGTCAATTATTTTTTACTTTAATCATAAACATTATTTTTTTTTGTTTTAGAGCAAAGATATTGTAGGCTCCAAATGGATTGTTCACAACTAAGTTAAAAGAATTTAAATATTTTTAGGATGTACCTGTCTAATTCATAGTAATAAGGTTTTCTATGTAAAAACTATATTATAAATAACTTTATCCTTGTGTGATAAATATTATATAATTTGTTGGTATTGTTTTCAATTTTCTAAGTATGAGATGCCTAAAATCAGAAATACATCTTTCTATTCTGTCAATGAATGAATTGAAAATAAGTTTGATTTCTGATGAAATATTCACATTTTGTTCAGCTCAGTGGAAATTAATATTGAGTCATCCTCTTTAGCCCACTGGGGACTTTATCCAAGTGTCAAGCTACAAGATTTTCAGCCCCATTGAAAATTAAATTTCTTTTAAAAGAGAGATGTAGATAATTGAATTTGTTTATTGTAAATGAAAAAGAGATTGGATTGCAGCCTGTTTCCCAGAATGATTGGATCTTTTCTGGGTGAGCCAATATTAAATAACATGATGAACCATAGATTTCACATTTTCTTTGATAATACAAATGTATCAGATTTCAAAATCAGTGCAAGAAGTTATGTACTTACAACCACTCTTGTAAAAATGAATAATGAAGACCTTATGGAAAATTAACAATTATAAAATGTTTAAATATGCACAGAGGCTGCTCCAATTTATGGTTTCACAACAGCAGAGAAATATAGTAAAAGCAACTCTTCAACCCAAGTCATACACTTGGTAGGAAGAAGAAGGATAATACACCACCAGGAGGTTTCTGACTGGTGCCTTCCCTTCCTTGCAAATCCATCAAAATAATGAGCAATTCCTACCTGGAATCGGGTGCTGTTGCCTCTGCGAAGCACTTAAGAGTATTATGGGCATTCTTCGAATACTGGAAAATATAAACTTCAAGCTGGTCTCATCTGAAAAACTGAATTCTTAAGTTGCTTTGACAACTGTATGTGGCAAATAGATGAATGTAATAAAAAAAATTGAAAACAGGGAAAGTTTGAATCATTTTAATGAAGTGTTTTTGTATATATAGGAAAAACGAGTTTAGATCACTTCTCTGGAGTTAATCTTAGTACTGCACAAAACCATTGTTTCTTGGTTCTCAGTTAAAGGCTTTAATGTAAAATTGTGAACAGGTTCTCATCACCTCCCTGATAATTCTTCACTATTTCATTATGAGACCTATAACCTAGTATTTTTTTCTGATATCTGCTTTTAAAATATTTTCTCATCCATTCTGCTCTACTTTTATCATATAACTAGCAGGAGTTTTAAATACATGGAAAGATTTATTGATACATTGATGTTCCATGTCACATAATTAATCCAATACGTGGATGACTATCTGTCATCTGCACCATGGTAATTGGCACCCTACTGTGTGAATTCACAAGTCTTCTTTAATACGAAAGGACACTAATATTCTGTATTATACAACACACAAATGCTTAGTAAATGCACGTTGGGCTAATGCTTTGTGAACACTTTATTTTTCAGCAATCTCACTTTCTTGTCTTTTACAAGCACATATGCTTGGAGCCATATTTTTCTTAGACTATTTTTCTCTCTGTTCTTCAGACTGGATAATATATCAGTCTGTTATCAGCATAACTGACTGTCTTTCCAACTAAAAGTCTGTGCTAAGCATAATTCATTCCATCTCTTAAAATTTATTTTTTAAAATTATATGTATGAATTTAAAATATGTATTAATTTAGCATCATGTTTATCTATATGAATATATAGATATACTCCTATAATCTTAATATATATGGTGAAAAGATTATTATAGGTAAGCAATTTAAAACAATTTAATATATATTGCTACCCTACTTTTGTATCTTATATTGTTTTAAGAGCACTGAAAATCTACTCCCTTGTCAATATAGAATAGAACATTATTAATTACAGTCCTCCTGCATACAATGGACCTCTAGACTTATTTATCCTCCATAACTGTTAATTTGTATACTTGGCCCACTTTCCCCCTTTCCTCCCATTCCTAAACCCCTGTAATCACCATTTACTCTTTGTTTCTTCATATTTAATTATATTTAAAGATTCTTCATTCTTTAGTGATTGGGCAGTATTTTGTATGCCTAGTTTATTTCACTTAATATGATGTTCTTTAGGTTCATCTATGTTGTTATAAATGGAAGAGTCTTCTTTTGTAGGCTGAATAATATTGGGGTGTATGTGTGTGTGTGTTTTCAATATGCACACTATTTTTTTATCCATGCACACACTTAATTTTAAGATAGTTTTGAATTTATAAAAGATAATTTCAAAGTAGTATAGAAGATTCCTATATTTTCTGCACACAGTTTTTCCTATTGTGAACACCTTACATTAGTGTGACCCATTTGTTAGAGTGAACCAATACCACTTCATTGGTATTAACTAAATCCCATCTTTAAGATAACCTTAGTTTTTACCTAATGATCTGTATGTTACTTTGTTCTAGGACCCATCCAGGATATTGTGTGTGCTGTTTGTGACCATGTTTTTCTTGGATTCTCTTGGTTATGACAGTGTCTCATATTTCTTTGTCTTTAATTACTTTGACATTTTTGAGTGGCACTGTTGAGTTGCTTTGTAAACTGTCTTCCAGTTCATATTTATCTGTGGTCTTCTTCATAATTACATTGTATACTTATGTGTTTCTCTTAGGAAGACCAGAGAAGTGACAGTCATTATCATGGCAGGCTGTCAATGTGATTAATGAGTGTCATTGTTGGCCTTCATCACCAGGAGGAGTATGGTGGATTTCTCCACAGTGAAAGTACTTTTATGCCATCTTCCCATATAGTCTTTGTGGAAATAAGTTACTATGTGCTCCTCAAACCACAGAAATAGATATTTATGCTCCTATAATTCTACATGAAATATGGAGGAAGTTTATCTCTTCTTTCCCATTAATTTATTTATTAAATCATTTATTTAGGTCAGCATTGACTCATGTATATTTATTATATACTATAACTTATAATCTAATAGTAGTTTGGCCATTAAGTTAAATTTTATTTCAGTTATTATAATTTCAGATCAAGAATGTCCTTTTAGTGTATTTTATACTTTCCAATTTTTCTCTTTGTAAGGTCTACTAAATTATTTGACCCATTTTCTTTAAACATAATTTCTGTAATTATTTGAATGCTTTATAATAGATACAATTTCATAAATCTCACATTTGTGCCATGGCCAAATTGGTTTCTATTGACTTCATTTTTTTTTATTATGAGTCAATTTCTTCTTTCTTGGAGTGACCAGCAATTTAAAAAATTTTTTATTTGGCATCTTTGACTGTGCATTATGAAGTTTCTATTACCATCCTCTAAGAGTGTTGATGTTTTATTTTAGTGAGCAGTTCAATTACTGGCTGATTGTCTTCAACATAGACAGGTTTGATTTTCTGCCTTTTATGTCTGGGGAAAGGCCAATGTGTTTTTCAAACCTTACTAAATTAGCAAAAATCAATCTCTATCTTCTATGTAGGTTTTATCAAGCTCTGGTTTCAGAATCTGCTAGGGTCAGTCTATAAAAGTCTTACTCCATTCTGAGGATGTAACTCCTAAAGCCTGGTCTTGCTGGAGTCTCTATAGGATGTTCAGGCCCTTAGTTATGTGTCAGAACTCCAGTTTCCCCACTGCTTCTCAACCGCTATGCTCCATTTTCAATCGCATAGCATACTCTTCAGCGGCCTGCATAGCCTGATTGTGCATATGCACATTCTAGTCCATAGCCAAGCATTTGTTACACTCGCCAATTTAGACTTCTTTGGATTCTTATTTTATGCACTGACCTTCATTTCAGAATATAGCTGCTGTATCTGCCCCAAATGCTGATTCTTGGCTTCTCCACTTTGCAGGATGCCAGTTCGGTTCACAGTGAACAGAAATTTGTCACCAGAGAAAGAACACATTTGAGCATAGGATTTACCATTCACCAAAAGATAAACAACATTTGCATGTTGCATGCCTGAAAATAATTTATATATCTACATTTATGCACATGTGTACATACACACAAACACACACACACACATGCTACATGCACATATATATTTCTTTGTTTGTTTTAATTTTCTAATTTTTTTATAGTTGTAAAACTAGTCTGGTTCTAGGTGGGAAAAAAAAAGAAACTTTTCCTAGAAAATGAAGTGATATTTTTGGATGTTTAAAGTAATTATTATAAATAGCATCAAATTCCATTCATGTACTTGAGAACATTACTATATATTAAATCTCAATTTTCTATTGTTTTTATATGTAAAATGAGCTTTTTGTCAGAAATTATTGGGGATTTCTTACTGCCACATTTCCCCCCAATTTCTGTAAACTTTTTGAGCATTCTTAAGCAATCCTAATTTTAACTCTGCACAAATGTTTATGTGAGAAACAAAGTGGTTGTTTCCAGTGGTTGTTTAATTGTACAGCTAGCAGATAAAGGAGATTCAACTAGAAATAGAAAAATTGCAAAACACTTCATTTCTCTATTTGAATAGAATATTCATTTCTTGAGTCCAAGTTGAGTATGTCCAAAAAATTGCACTGAATTCTTTCGGTCATTATTTTTATAACCTTATATCTTGAAATGTATCTTTCCATCTATTAGTGAATGTATACCTCGTAATTTTAATCATAAAATGTTTTACAAAACTTATCGTAACTTGATGACTATACATAGTCATGATTAATTCAATATTTTCATAATGTGTTTAAGCCATTATAGTCCCCTCACAGGACACAGTCAATTGCTTTGTCTTCCATGGGTATCTTCCTCAGAAAGCTTCTCCTACTTGCAAAGTTCCTAATAGGATATCTATGTGGATTTGTAAACACTGTTGAAGTCACCACATGAATTAAATATCTAGGCACCAATTTAACTTCTTGCTTGATCTCTCCAAGATCAGAACTAATTTAAAAAATTGTTCCTAGAGTTACTGCATTGGTGTCTAGTAGAACAGATTTCATTAGAGATGGTCAGGAACCTGTACTGGTAGATAGAATCTGCCAGCATTGGCTTTCGAAATTAAGTGGTGAGAAAATAATTGTCTCCTTCCTTTAATTCTACCTCATTTACTAGCAATTCTTTATCTCATACAACATGTCTCTACATCCGATGAGCTCAGGTGTATAGAAAATTTGAGAACTGTGTAGACATGGCACAAATGCAGAGTAAATGTCAAGATGGTGTGAAATAAACCTTAGAATATACCTATGCAGTGCTATAGTTTAAATATAGTTTGCTGTCTCCCAAAGCTCGTATGAAACAACAGAAGTAAGTTTAGAGGTGAAATGTTTGGGTTATGACAGCCTTACACCAATCAGTGCATTAATACCCCTGATAGGGATTAACTGGGTGCTAACTGTAGGTAGGTAGGGTGGCTTCCAGGGGACATGCCTGTGGGATTTATATGTATTTTTTCCCTTCTTGAGCAGAGCTGTCTCTACTTCCTAGTGTGATGTCCTGAACTGCTTTTCTCCAGCAACTCTTCAGCCATTATGTTCTGCCTCACCTGGGCCCTGAGGAATAGAACCAGCTGTATATGGACAGAGACATCTGAAACTATAAGTCCCCAAAAAAGTTTTCCTCCACTAAAATAGTTTTGGTTACATCTTTTGGTCACAGTAATGAAAAGCTGACTAAAACAGGTAAAGCAAAGCAAAAGAAACCCCAGGAAACAATTATTATAAAATGAACATAGAAACATTCACTGAAGAGTCTTAGGATTATCTGTTATCCACTCAACATTTTCCAAGAGCTTCTGAGGGACTCTGAGGCAAGCGAGGAAGGAGCACACATCTTCACTATAGTGTGCCAGAGGCACATCATGACCCAAATCCAAGAAGCCATGTCTATGGGGAGAGTACTAGTTGGCTGTGATCAATGCCTCTTCGACTTCTTTTCTAATTCCTCTCTGCAACTCATTATGCTCAGATAACTTGATCCCCAGGGACAGGGATTTAGAGTGTCCCTTCTTTCATTCAGAGGACAGAGTCTACAGCAGTGATCCCAGTTCAAAGGAGGATAAACAATTAGACTCACTTAGCGCTCATTGAGAAGATGGGTTTGAAAACCTGTGTTAACAATGACGTGTCACTCATTTATTACTTGAATAGCTTCAAATAAATGCCTGCTAGGGAGAACTTGTGTTAATTTTTTAAATGATGTTAAAATTATAAAGAAAAATTCCCTGGGAATATGAAAACCTCTTGACTTCTAGACAGCTTCTAGACAATGAGAAGATTTTGAAGGATCACAAATAATAGAAGTTCACTGTGTCATTCTAATTTAGGAGTGTAATTATGAGAGATTTAATAATAAGGATCATGTATGTGCATAAATCATACCTACCATCTACAGTTGATCAGAAGTTTCATTGTATCCACTATTTTAATTTTAGTTGCTCACATTTGATTGTCACCATGTGTCATGATATTTTGCTGCAAAATAATAGAATTTTAGATTTGAAAGATTGCCAGCACATTTTTCTTCTTCCCCTGTTTGTCCCCTTTGTTTAAACATCCTGAACTCTCCACTCTTCCTCCAGTGTCAACATTTTCTAAATGTTCACAGTGACTATCATTCTTTGGTACAGAAGTTACTTTTTGTCTGTTGTCCTTACAAAATGTTTCACTAGAATATAAATTTATATCAATAAATAGAAAAACAAGGCCAATAACTGAATATGTTGTCAAATAAGGGAGCCTGCCCATTTAAAATTTTCCATTTTAGTCACACCATATTTAAGAATTCCAAGACAGGAGAGAGTTACATGCAGGAGGACCATAAATTCTGTTTTTTTCTTAGACAGGATTTAATCTTCTTGTACTGACATCATCCCTTGCTGGAATCCTCTGCTTCTCTCAAAATTCTGAAACTTAGATGACACATGGTAAGGTTATGATAGTTATAAGCAAAGTAGCAGAGTGCATTGTAGAGTGTCATTTGTTAACTTATTTTTTTGAGCCAGATCATCTCTATTATTATCTACCAGTGTCCAAAATACATTTAATTTTCTTCTTTTACTTAATCTTCATCCTAACATTGAAATCTTCAAAGGATGAGAGCTAGGGAGGGAAGGAAGGCTCTGTAACCCTTCCCTGTTTTACCATCCTTGAAACACCATGAAAAGAACTGAACCCCTCCGTTCTCTAGGGTGAATGGATTGTGGAACTTGAAGGGTAGAAGAGTACTCCTTACCTGGGAGCTCCTGAACTATTCTATTTCTCCTCTGAGACAAGGAGAGAGTAATGGCTGAGTAACTTTGGCAGAGGTAGAAGTCAGTATTGAGGGGAGGGAGAAAAATTTTATTTAAAATTTCAAGTATGTTATGTGTTACATGTGTCTTTGCTTTTCTGGAGTGTAAACATCCTCATTAAGCATTTGGTGAGTGAATGAATGACCTGGAAGGAATAATTCCCGTATACAGAGTCCAAGGGGACCAGGACACCTTCCATTTACAGAAACTACTATTAGGCAGCTGTGACCCCTGAGGGACTATCGCTTCAGCTGAAGCTCATAGAAATTCAGCATGTGAAACAATATCAGACTTCTGTTGTTGAATATTCAAAAGTATAGCAACTGGTTAGAAACTGCCTGAAATTTACTTGTGTTTATAAAAATGTTCTCAGCTTTAAAATGAGCTATTCCCAAAATTAATGGTGCCGTTTTGATGAAGTGATTTTTAGGCAGGTTTAGAGAGAGTTGGTCAAACTGTGAAAAAGCAAAAAGGAAGTGCATAGATGGGAGGGTTGCAGGGGTGCCAAGGGGTCTCTATAAAGCATTCCACCCTAACTCATGCCTGGTGTTCTGGGAGAGGTGGTTGAGGGATTAAAGTTTCATGAAGTCCGTGCATTACTGTATGAATCCTGAGGGCACAAATTGGGCTGCTCTGATGGCCACATGACAATGTGTGGATCTGGATTGGAAGGGCAGCTGCCCCAGGTAGCTGTAAGGCACAACACTGTTTTGGTGACTAGTTGCAAAGAAGTGTCTCAGGGGCTGAGATTCTTGTGGCCATCTGTCTGAGCTGTACCAACCAGAATGTGGTGGTCAGGAGATGGCACAAGCCAAGGAGGGATGTTCTTCATCAAGCTGGAAGTTCAGAAGGCATAGAAACAGGATGATTATTCTTAATGTAATTCCATTTGTACCTTCTATTGTCTGACGAGATCAAATAGTCTTTATAGCCAACTCATGTGCATTTATTTCCTAAAAGATTCTCAATCACTATCTTGAAAGAGTGAATTTCATGACTTGTCCCCAGTAAAGCTTCACTGTTGGCATTTCCCTTCCTTAGGGTGACCAGAGCATCAAATAAAATCTGAGAACATCCATGCAAATTAGAATTTTGGATGAAGAACAAATGATCTTTTTAGTTTAAGAATATCTCAAATATTTCCTGGAATGTATTTATGCTCCCCCACACATATATTGTTTAAAATTCAAATATTGCTGTGTGTTCTGTCTTGTATCTGGTTACCAACCCTAAGCCTGCTGCATCAATAGCTTCCAGACGGGGCCATCTAATCTTTTTTTCTTTTACAGAGATCGAGGTATTTTGTGGACTTTCATTGTATAGAACTGTACTTGACTCCACATAGCATTCACTTTTCTCAGGTCCTCCAGGGTGTCTTTGCCTCCAAGTGATGCTTCTCATGATTGGCGCCTTCCTCATGACTTCTACAGTCAGAACTTTAGCATCCATGTACCACTGGTCTTTGGTGATCCTTTCTCTCCAATCTAGAGGAACATACCTTTAACCTGTTCACCTCTTTCAGAAGGGAGGAACTTGAAAACAGGCCTGATTCCATTTCTCACTTTGCAAATTCTCCTTTTCAAGTGCTGGGGTGTGAGTGGTACTGTGATAGCTTTGTGATACATCTGTGCACAATTAATGAACACTAGACTCCTTGATCTCTTCAGAATTTCCTCCCTGTCTCCTAGGTTACCCATTTTGCAGATTCTATCCTTTGTAGCAATTTTTGTATAAAGGAACCAATTGCTCTTTCTGAAAACGTACATTCCCATGAGTTGTTTACAATCTCAGGTTCTTCAGTTATTTGTGCACATAACTGGAATTACATTTTGAATTAAATCAAGTGTTCCTCCTTTGGAATTTCTGACACTATAAATAATACATTGAGACTTTTTTTTTTGTATTCCTGGCCAAAAAATAAGCAAGCTCCCCCCTCCACCACCTCCATCACCACCACTACCAATTTTATTTGCTTTTGAATTTTTTCATGCTGTTTTATTTATTTTTTCCTTCCTTCCTTCCTTCCTTCCTTCCTTCCTTCCTTCCTTCCTTCCTTCCTTCCTTCCTTCATTCCTTTTGCCTTGCTGGATCTGGTTAGCATAGGCAAATGAACTAGGGCTTTTTTCAACTATCGCCTTTAATGGCCTTTTGAGAATCAGCCTAAACCAGCCAAGACATTGCATTTTATGCACAATGCTTTTGCAATACTTTCTATATAAAATAGATTTTAAATTTGCATCATATTGTTTAGTCTTTTCAGAATAAATGTACACATATGTAACTTTAAGTGATTTTTTTAAAAAGATGAGTAAAAGTCAGAGATAGCTAAACTAAAAACTAAATTTTCTATCATATCTACTGTCTAACAACTGTGCTACTGATATCTGAGTGTAAGTCTCCTATTCTTTAAACAAGCATGATAAAAATCTGCTGCTGTAGGAACAATGCTTTTGTTTGTTTGTCTGCTTTATGCTAGGGTGCTGTTACATTTTGGAATTAATAAAATATATCCCAGTTTATTATAAGTACTTTTAGCCTTCAATAGTGAACTCTTTAGTTGACACTATCAGATCTGGACATCATGCTGTGGCAAAAATATGTTTTCCTTTTCTTTCACATGAAGTTTTTGAAAAAAGTTAATATTCATCTCACCCTTAAATAAGTGTCTTTGAAGCTTGATTTCCAAAGATCTTTGAATTTTTCTGTTTTCAAAAATATTGCATCCAGGGGGTAGATTGCCATGGTTTTCTCAAGTTAAGTCCCAAGCATGCTTATGTAAAAGGGAACTTCGTTAATAAAATGGACAAGGTTTGTCAGAGGAAATGATCGCTGCAGAAACATAGACACAAATGTGTCACTGCATCTGTGTATCAGAGAACATTGGACCTTTGTGGGGGTTTTGGGGGGAGAATTGGGGTATGGCTTATTTCCCTTAGAAACTGTAATGAATATGTAAAAAGAACAAATACAATAAAATATTGTAACTGCACTGAAATTGGAGATCTGGGCTCTCATTTTTTGCAACCTCTCTGAACTCTCTGAAGCCTTGTTGTCTTTCATTATGGAAATATGACAATAGAATAGGCTTGTCATTCCCCAAAACAGTTCATGAACACAATTATAATGAAATTATTATATTTTTTCCTTTCAACCTAAAATTACTGGGCTCTTACCCATACCTAACAAATCTGGCAACCCTTTTTCATGAATTTCCCTTGGCCAATAATTGTCTTACCAATCAGAAACAGTCCATTTTCAAACAGTCAACAGGTACAATTGATTTAATGTTGCAGAAAAACATGAATTCACAACTTTTATCAAGTATCAGAATATAGAGTATGTTTAAGTACAAAAATGGACACAAATAGAACTGCATATGTAGAGAAAAGTGAGATTAGAGAAGTTGCACCAGTAATCTAGGTAGAAAAAATGGGATTTGAAAAGCCACATTATTACTAGCAGATTCTGCAAATCTCTACATCTTATCTCTCTGCCTGAGATGATAAAGATTGGTGATGTGAAGGATGGACTGCACTCCCCAGCTCAGACACCTTTCATCCTGTAAAGCTGACTGTCTGTATCAATCTATTGTTTCCTTCTACAAGAAATGAATATTAAATAATTGAATGTGATCACCCTTCATTGGAAAGTTGAACACATTAGTAATCCTGGATTTAAACATGGCTCTGATGGACATGGGGGAGTCATATCTCAGGCTCTTGATTACCCATTGCTCTTTATTAGGTGGATATTGCTCCGGAACTCGCAGTTCTCTGTACACACAGTAGGTTGTCCAGCCAGGCCTACTGCTTTCAAGACAGCAGACAGATGAGCTTTGTATTTAGTCTTCAGTCAAAACACGCTTCCATTCCAAGTTTTGTTTTTTACCTCTTTTAGTTGAATTTAGTGAACCTTTCTTGAACAGGTCTGGGGTGTTTAGAAATCCATAGACAAAACAAAGCCAAGGTCCCTGAGCTTATGAAACTGAAAGAAGAGACAGAACAAAGGAAGCACATATGGATGTCCACATTTCTCACTGTCCACTGTGAAGCACATTTCTCAATCTCCACAGTGAGAAAAGAGTGAATAAATTAGGCTGTACAGGTTTATGAAGAACACAGGAATTAATAGTGCTTAGAAACACAAAAAGGAACCAAAAACAAGAAAAGTGAATACATGAGCATTTTCATGTCCCTTCTCTGCCAGGCCTGAAGTCTAGATATGTTGACCTCACTATGGCAGAGTAATCAACTCACGCATACAGTTCCTTCTATTCTTCATCCTCATTTCAAAATGGTCCAATATTTTATTGTACTTTTGAAACTACAAGTTCCAGGCCATTGCTCTTTTTCTCATGAAACAGATGCTGATCTAAAGGATGTTTGTGATCCTATTATTCCTATCCAGATTGATGTTGTAGCTTTCTTAATTGTAGTTGAGTCTCAAGGTGTAGTATTTATTATTTCTTTTTTTTTCAATTTTTTTATTGTTGGTTGTTCAAAACATTACAAATTTCTTGATATATCATATTTCACACTTTGATTCAAGTGGGTTATGAACTCCCATTTTTACCACATATACAGATTGCAGAATCACATCAGTTACACATCCATTGATTTACATATTGCCATACTAGTGTCTGTTGTGTTCTGCTGCCTTTCCTATCCTCTACTATCCCCCATCCCCTCCCCTCTTCTCTCTCTACACCGTCTACTGTCATTCATTTCTCCCCCTTGTATTATTTTTCCCTTTCCCCTCACTTCCTCTTGTATGTACTTTTGTATAACCCTGAGGGTCTTCTTCCATTTCCATGCAATTTCCCTTCTCTCTCCCTTTCCCTCCCACCTCTCATCCCTATTAAATGTTAATCTTCTTCTCCTGCTATTCATCCCTACTCTGTTCTTAGTTACTCTCCTTATATCAAAGAAGTCATTTGGCATTTGTTTTTTTTAAGGATTGGCTAGCTTCACTTAGCATAATCTGCTCTAATGCCATCCATTCCCCTGCAAATTCTATGATTTTGTCATTTTTTAATGCAGAGTAATACTACATTGTGTATAAATGCCATATTTTTTTATCCATTTCTCTATTGAAGGGCATCTAGGTTGGTTCCACTGGAGTCTTGCTATTGTGAATTGTGCTGCTATGAACATCCATGTAGCAGTGTCCCTGCAGCATGATCTTTTTAGGTCTTTAGGGAATAGACCTAGAAGGGGAATAGCTGGGTCAAATGGTGGCTCCCATCCCAGCTTTCCAAGAAATCTCCATACTGCTTTCCAAATTGGCTGCACCAATTTGCAGTCCCACCAGCAATGTACAAGTGTACCCTTTTCCCCACATCCTCGCCAGCACTTATTGTTGTTTGAATTCCTAATGGCTGCCAATCTTACTGGAGTGAGATGGTATCTCAGGGTGGTTTTGATTTGCATTTCTCTGACTGCTAGAGATGGTGAGCATTTTTTCATGTACTTGTTGATTGACTGTATGTCCTCCTCTGAGAAGGGTCTGTTCAGGTCCTTGGCCCATTTGTTGATTGGGTTGTTTGTTATCTTATTGTCAAATTTTTTGAGTTCTTTGTATACTCTGGATATTAGGGCTCTATCTGAAGTGTGAGGAGTAAAGATTTGTTCCCAGGATGTAGGCTCCCTATTTACCTCTCTTATTGTTTCTTTTGTTGAGAAAAAACTTTTTAGTTTGAGTAAGTCCCATTTGTTGATTCTAGTTATTAACTTTTGTGCTATGGGTGTCCTATTGAGGAATTTGGAGCCCGACCCCACAGTATGTAGATCGCAGCCAACTTTTTCTTCTATCAGACGGCGTGTCTCTGATTTGATATCAAGCTCCTTGATCCATTTTGAATTAACTTTTGTGCATGGCGAGAGAAAGGGATTCAGTTTCATTTTGTTGCATATGGATTTCCAGTTTTCCCAGCACCATTTGTTGAAGATGCTATCCTTCCTCCATTGCATGCTTTTAGCCCCTTTATCAAATATAAGATAGTTGTAGTTTTGTGGATTGGTTTCTGTGTCCTCTATTCTGTACCATTGGTCCACCTGCCTGTTTTGGTACCAGTACCATGCTGTTTTTGTTACTATTGCTCTGTAGTATAGTTTGAAGTCTGGTATCACTATATCGCCTGATTCACACTTCCTGCTTAGCATTGTTTTTGCTATTCTGGGTCTTTTATTTTTCCATATGAATTTCATGATTGCTTTCTCTATTTCTACAAGAAATGCCATTGGGATTTTGATTGGCATTGCGTTAAACCTATAGAGAACTTTTGGTAATATCGCCATTTTGATGATGTTCGTTCTGCCTATCCATGAACAGGGTATATTTTTCCATCTTCTAAGATCTTCTTCTATTTCTCTCTTTAGGGTTCTGTAGTTTTCATTGTATAAGTCTTTCACCTCTTTTGTTAGGTTGATTCCCAAGTATTTTATTTTTTTTGAAGATATTGTGAATGGAGTGGTTGTCCTCATTTCCATTTCAGAGAATCTGTCGCTGATATACAGGAATGCCTTTGATTTATGCGTGTTGGTTTTATATCCTGCCACTTTGCTGAATTCATTTATTAGCTCTAATAGTTTCTTTGTAGACCCTTTTGGGTCTGCTAGGTATAGAATCATGTCACCTGCAAATAGTGATAATTTAAATTCTTTTCCTATTTTTATGCCTTTAATTTCTTTCGTCTGTCTAATTGCTCTGGCCAGTGTTTCGAGAACTATGTTGAACAGAAGTGGAGAGAGAGGGTATCCCTGTCTTGTTCCAGATTTTAGAGGGAATGCCTTCAATTTTTCTCCATTCAGAATGATGCTAGCCTGAGGCTTAGCATAGATTGCTTTTACAATATTGAGGTATGTTCCTGTTATCCCTAGTTTTCTAGAGTTTTGAACATAAAGGGATGCTATACTTTGTCGAATGCTTTTTCCGCATCTATCGAGATGATCATATGGTTCTTATTTTTAAGTCTATTGATGTGGTGAATAACATTTATTGATTTCCGTATATTGAACCAGCCTTGCATCCCAGGGATGAATCCTACTTGATCATGGTGCACAATTTTTTTGATATGTTTTTGTATCCGATTCGCCAGAATTTCATTGAGGATTTTTGCATCTAGGTTCATTAGAGATATTGGTCTGTAGTTTTCTTTCTTTGAAGTGTCTTTGTCTGGTTTAGGTATCAGGGTGATGTTGGCCTTGTAGAATGAATTTGGAAGTTCTCCCTCTTTTTCTATTTCCTAAAGTAGCTTGAAAAGTATTGGTATTAGTTCCTCTTTAAAGGTTTTGTAAAACTCTGCTGTATACCCATCCGGTCCTGGGCTTTTCTTAGTTGGTAGTCTTTTGATGGTTTCTTCTATTTCCTCAATTGATATTGGTCTGTTTAGGTTGTCTATATCCTCCTGACTCAATCTGGGCAGATCATGTAACTTAAGAAATTTATCTATTCCTTCACTATCTTCTAATTTATTGGAGTATAAGGATTCAAAATAATTTTTGATTATCTTCTGTATTTCTGAAGTGTCTGTTGTGATATTGCCTCTTTCATCCCGTATGTTAGTAATTTGAGTTCTCTCTCTTCTTCTCTTCGCTAGCATCGCTAAGGGTCTGTCGATTTTGTTTATTTTTTCAAAGAACCAACTTTTAGTTTTGTCAATTTTTTCAATTGTTTCTTTTGTTTCGATTTCATTAATTTCAGCTCTGATTTTAATTATTTCTTGCCTTCTACTTCTTTTGCTGTTGTTTTGCTCTTCTTTTTCTAGGATTTTGAGATGAAGTATGAGATCATTTATTTGTTGGTTTTTTCTTTTTTTAAGGAATGAACTCCAAGCAATGAATTTTCCTCTTAGAACTGCTTTCAATGTGTCCCATAGATTCCGATATGTTGTGTCTGTGTTTTCATTTATCTCTAAGATTTTTTTAATTTCCTCCTTGATGTCTTCTATAACCCATTGATCATTCAGTAACCTATTGTTCATTCTCCAAGTGATGTATGCTTTTTCCTTCCTTCTTTTATTGTTGATTTTCAGTTTCATTCCATTATGATCAGATAAGATGCATGGTATTATCTCTACTCCTTTACATTGTCTAAGAGTTGCCCTGTGACATAATATATGATCTATTTTTGAGAAAGATCCATGTGCTGCTGAGAAAAAAGTGTAACTGCTTGATGTTGGGTGGTATATTCTATATATGTCAATTAAGTCTAGGTTATTAATTGTGTTACTGACTTCTATAGTTTCCTTATTCAACTTTTGTTTCGGAAGATCTGTCCAGTGGCGATAGAGGTGTGTTGAAGTCTCCCATGATTATTGTATGGTGGTCTATTAGACTCTTGAACTTGAGAAGAGTTTGTTTGATGAACATAGCTGCACCATTGTTTGGGGCATATATATTTATGATTGTTATGTCTTGTTGGTGTATGCTTCCCTTAAGCAGTATGTAGTGTCCCTCTTTATCCCTTTTGATTAACTTTGGCTTGAAATCTATTTTATTTGATATGAGTATGGACACTCCTGCTTGTTTCCGAAGTCCATATGAGTGATATGATTTTTCCCAACCTTTCACCTTCAGCCTATGTATGTCTTTTCCTATCAAATGCATCTCCTGTAGGCAGCATATTGTTGGGTTTTGTTTTGTGATCCATTCTACTAGCCTGTGTCTCTTAATTGGTGAGTTTAAGCCATTAGCAGTTAGGGTTATTATTGAGATATGGGTTGTTCTTCCAGCCATATTTGTTTATTTATGTTACTAAACATGGTTTGTTTTCCTCTTTGATTATCCCCCCCCCTTTACTGTCCTACCTCCCACTGTTGGTTTTCATTGTTATTTTCCATTTCCTCTTCCTGTAATGTTTTGCCAAGGATGTTTTGAAGAGATGGTTTTCTAGCTGCAAATTCTTTTAACTTTTGTTTATCATGGAAGGTTTTAATTTCATCTTCCATCCTGAAGCTTAATTTCACTGGATACACAATTCTTGGTTGGAACCCATTTTCTTTCAGTGTTTGAAATATGTTATTCCAGGATCTTCTAGCTTTCAGAGTCTGTGTTGAAAGATCAGCTGTTATCCTGATTGGCTTACCCCTAAATGTAATCTGCTTCCTTTCTCTTGTAGCTTTTAAAATTCTCTCCTTATTCTGTATGTTGGGCATCTTCATTATAATGTGTCTAGGTGTGGATCTCTTATGATTTTGCACATTCGGCGTCCTGTAGGCTTCTAGGATTTGGGATCCTGTCTCATTCTTCAAGTCTGGGAAGTTTTCTCGTATTATTTCATTGAATAGATTGCTCATTCCTTTGGTTTGGAGTTCTGTACCTTCCTGTATCCCAATGACTCTTAAGTTTGGTCTCTTAATGTTATCCCATATTTCTTGGATGTTCTGCTCATGGTTTCTTAACAGTCTTGCTGAGCTGTCTATGTTCTTTTCAAGTTGAAATACTTTGTCTTCATTGTCTGATATTCTATCTTCTAAGTGTTCTACTCTGATGGTAGTATTCTCCATTGAGTTTTTAAGTTGGTTTATTGCTTCCTGCATTTCTAGGATTTCTGTTTGTTTGTTTTTTATAACCTCTATCTCCCTGTATAGTTGATCCTTTGCTTCCTGGATTTGGTTGTGTAATTCATTGTCGAAGTGATCTTTCATTGTCTGATTTTGCTGTCTAATGTCTTCCTTGATACTCCAGATCATCTGAAGCATGTATATCCTGAATTCTTTATCTGACATTCCATCTGCTGCAGCTGTTACCTCTTCTAAAGTTGAGTTGACCTGCATTGCTTGTGGTCCTTTCTTTCCTTGTCTTTTCATACTGCTTGTGTTTCTTTCTGCTTGGTGAAACTGTTGTGTTTTTGAAATGTTTTTTTTCACCTATATATTTATATTGCTCTTGTATAGTTGAAAAGTCTCCCTTGCAGGGTCAGGTGGTGGTCTGCCTACCTTGCAGGCGTGGGCGGCAGCTCTGCTCTGCCCCTCCTCCAATTGGTGTGAGGTGTCTACCACGCCCGCGGACCCCTGGGCCTGTTCTGCTGGTTGGTCGCAGGTCTGCCTACCTTGCAGGTGCGGGCGGTGGCTCTGCTCTGCCCTAACTCCAATTGGGTTGACGTGTCTACCACGCCGGCGGGTCGCTGGGCTTATTCCGGGTGCGGGAGGCGGCTCTGCTCTGCCCTTACTCCAATTGGGGTGTTGTGACTCCCACGCTGGCAGGTCACTGGGCCTGTTCCAGGCATGGGCGTCGACTCTGCTCTGCCCCTACTCCAACTGGGGTGACGAGTGTACCACGCCGGCAGGCCACCAGGCCTGATCTGTAGGTCGGTCGCAGGTCTGCCTACCCTGCAGGTGCGGGCGGCGGCTCTGCTCTGCCCCCCCCTCCAATTGGTGTGACTTTTCTACCATACCCGCGGACCACTGGGCCTGTTCCAGGTGTGGGCGAAGCCTCTCTTCTGCTCCTACTCCAATTGGGGTGACGTGCCTACCACCCCGGCCGGCCGCTGGGCCTGTTTCACCGGTTGGTCACAGGTCTGCCTACCTTGCGGGCACGGGCAGCGGCTCTGCTCTGCCCCTACTCCAAATGGGGTGACGTGTCTGTCGCACCGGCAGGCCACTGGGCCTGTCCCACTGGTCGGGCACAGGTCTGCCCACCTTTTGGCACGGGTGGCGGCTCTGCTCTGCCCCTACTCCAATTGTGGTGTCGTGACTACCATGCTGGCAGGTCGCTGGGCCTGTTCCTGGCACGGTCGGCGACTGTGCTCTGCCCCTACTCCAATTGGGGTGACGTGTGTAGCATGCTGGCAGGCTGCTGGGCCTGATCCTCCGGTCTGTCGCAGGTCTGCCTACCTTGCAGGCGCGGGCAGCGGCTCTGCCCTGCCCCTCCTACCACGCCCGTGTACCACTGGGTTGCAGGTCTGCCCACCTTGAGGGCGCGGGTGGCGGTTCCGCTCCGCCCCACCCCCTCTCCAATTGGGGTCACGCGACCACCACGCCAGCAAGCCGCTGGGCCTGCTCCGGGCGCGGGAGGCGGCCCGGCTCCTCCCCTCTGGCTCAAGGACAAAGCGAGGGAGACTCGGGTGTCTGTGACTCACCCTCCCTATCAGGAGACCAACTGTTTCTGTTGCCACTGGTATTGATGAAGTTCTCTCCTCCGCCGCTTCTGATGACATCAGATCTCTGCCATGTTGGTATCCTATGTGAATGGCAGCATTTCATTCCCTTTGCAGGGTAACCAAAGCAACGGGTGAGTCCTGACCGGCCTTCACCGCCCCCCCCGCCCCGTCTCAGTCCTGTTGCCACTGCCCACGAAGGCTCGGTTGGTATTTACCTCCACAGTACTCAGCAGGACCTGGACCAAGAAGCAGTTTCCGCGGGCTCCTTAGCCCTGGGCCAGAGCAGTTCCGGGAGCCGGAACTCAGCTGCTCCGTGCTCGGTGTATGCTCTGATAAGAGCAGGCTCCAAGAAGCAGTTTCCGTGGGTTATTTAGCACTGAGCCTGAGTAATCTGTCTGCAAGCCCCAGGCGAATGGCAGCCTGAAATTACCTGTTCTATGGCTGAATGAGCTGCGGTCAGTTGAAAACAGGGATGGTGACGTCAGCTCTCCAAGATGGTGGCCGCTGGCCTCCTCTGTGGTCTGACCAGTGTTTTGAACCGAATTGGACCACTTCCTTTCCCCATCTCAAACCCAGGATTCAGCACTGAGTACGTTGCTTGCACGGCTGGCAGAAACTGCAGCGCTGTATCCCTGCATCGCTATCTCCTCATTTCCCAGCGCGTGCTGCAGACTCTAGCCGCGGGGCAATTTGCTGAATAAGCAGTGTTACCCTCCGTGCGACAAATCTCTTGCGTTTGAGTCCCCGTAGCCGATCCTCATGCGATGGAAATCCTTCCTCCAGGTTCCGGAGCACCCCACTATTGCTGGAAATTCCTAACAAGATAGCCTTTAGCCATCCTGACTCCTCATACTCCCACACAGTGACGCGGCACACGGGGGCAATGCACTCCCCTCGCCGCCATCTTTTTCAATTTTTCCCTATTATTTCTTTATGTTATTTTTTAGTTTAACATTTTCTATGCCTTTTTGCATTAGATAACTTCTGGGATTCATATTTTTTGATAACACCAAGCCAGTTGTTCTTTGAGTGACTCTTGCTGGATCCTCATATGGAGACAGAGCATCTCTCATGTGTCTCCTCTTACAAGAAAACTAGTACCATTCATGATGACTTTACTCCCATGACCTAATTACCTGTGAAAAGCCCAACTCCAAGAGCCATCACTTGGGAATTATGGCTTTGACAAATGAATTTTCTGGGGACATAAATATTTAGTCCACAGCAGCAGGCATTTAGTAAACCAATTCTGAATTGGATGGAAGACAATAATAACCTCTTGATATAAATTGCACCAATTTCCACTGAGAAGGAAACAATTAATTTGGGAGGATATAGACATAACCCTAATTCTGCTTTGAATTGTGTGTGTGTGTGTGTGTGTGTGTGGTGTGCATGCTAGAAAAAGAATGAATTTGGCAAAATCAAAGGGCAGTTTTAAAATAAAATCAAACAATCACACTTTCCTCAGGCAGCACAGAGCAAACAAGACAAGGACCTCTGAAACTCTGAAAACAATGTTCTTGTTGAGTTCCCTGAAGAAGCTGGAAGTCCAACAGTGCAGCCTCCTTGTTCTGATTGCTCCTTTTTGCAGCTCCAGCTGACCCTCCACCTCAAGTTCAGATTCCTGGAACCCCTGGAAGGAACCATCGGATTATATTCAAGATCTCATCAGTGTAAGTCAAAGTTCAAGGTACTTTATTGAAGCCATGGCATTATGACAGTAAGCATTGTGATAGTTATTCTGAACTTGGAATGAAAATAAATAATAAGACATAGACCCTTTGCTCTACTGATGGGGGCCCAGATATGGCCTGGTATTTTTGCTAGTGCTGTATCTCCAGAGTTCATATAAATCAATCTGCAGAGGCATTATTTATTTCTCTTTCCAAGACAATTTGCCAGAATGAGGTCAGAAAGAAAGATTAATATTACAGCTAATACTGCAGCAAGAAGAAAACTGTTTTACAATTAGGGTCAGATCTTAAAGAGGCAGGTATTCTTTGCTTTGCCAGAAAATATTAACTTCACATTTCCCACTGATGAACCTGGCAGATTCTAAGTGTGTCCAGTGTCAGTGCAGAAAAATGTCTCAGGTGGAGGCCTTGGGTTCAAACTCTTAGAATAATTCCCTTAAAGTTTCTGATCCTGAGTCAAGTATCTTCTGAAAACAGCAAAACATCATGGGATTGTGTGAGAATTAAAATAAAGAATGGGTGGATAAAGAAATTTACAATGAAATACAATTCAATCACAAGTAAACATAAAATGTCATCATTTGTGACCACCTGGATGGACCTCGAGGACTGTATGTTTCAGGAAACAAGCCAGGTCCAGAAAGACAACTGTCACATGATCACATTCACATGTGAAATCTAGTAGTTTCATAGAAATTGTGAGTAGAATAGTGATTACCAGAGGCTTGGCAGAGTGTGGGGGAGAGGAGTGTGAGGACATTGGACAGAGGTACAATGTTATGCTTAGCAGGAATAAGTTCTGGTATCATGGATACACAGGGTGACAATAGTTAAGAAAGATGAGAGGGATTTCAATGTACTCACCATCAAGATACAATAAAAACGTCAGTTGATGGATATGCTAATTACCATAAGTTGATCATTACCCAATATATCCATGAATTAAAACATCACATTTACCTTGTAAATGTGTTTCAATATTACATCAATCAAAACTAATTCATACAAAATGAAAGTAGGTGGGTGGTAGAGTCCCTCTAAGAGTAGCTCTTTAACAAAGAGCAGGTGTCTGATAAATAGCTTCTATGATAAAGGATGGACTCCACTCCTTATAAGCTTTCTTGCCTAAGGAATCAAACACAGGTCTAAGTGGAAACTTGTACTGTGCTTTTATATTTTAAAGCTTATGAACTTTTTTCTCATATTATTAAAAAAAAACTCCACAGATAAACAGAGTATGTATTATTTTCTTCTTATACGTCAGAGAAATAAACTGAGTCACAGAATTGTGTGATACACTGGAAAGATTATAAAACTTAAAGTGAGGAAGTTTAATGAAATTCCTAGTAGAACCACTAACTGTGGTATGCCCCCCAGCATTTTAGCCCTCCTGTGTGAAAGGTAAAAATGCTGACATAGATGTTCACCATGGTCTGAAAAATCCTATCTGTGATAGAGCTCAGGCAGAGAAAAAAAATTATAAACCGAATTTGGGATTATGTAGTTATTAAATAGTATGGTTTTCCTCACTTGATCATATTGCTCTTTTTGCAGTTATTTGCAGCATCAATGCCCTGTTTTATATGATGAAATTCAAATTCACTTGCCCTTTAAAATCCAACTGCTAAATGTAGGTGTCTTACAATAAATGTTGCTCAACTACCAATGATTTGTTGTAACTGTATGGGGGACACACATAAATCAAAAACATATTTAGAGCTCTGTCCAAATTATAAATTCAATAACTCGGGTGCAAATTATAAATCAAATGACTACTGTGCAACTGTCAATCAATTGAAATAGATTAATAACCTCAACTGAAGTGATTTGATGAACTACAGAAATTATGGGAACTGCAAGATTTCAGCTCTAATTTGAGAATTTTTTTAGGGCTGGAAACTTGGTACACTACATCTGTACACTCGGTAATAAGAACAAGAAAATTTACAGGACACACATCTTGACCTTGGATAGGGTTTCATTTTGTTTTCACAACTGCCCTCTCCAGTAGATACTCTTGTCATTATTATCATTTTATAGATGAGAGACTGACTATGAGAGAGGTGAAACAGTTTTCCGCATGTGGCATACTGATGAACTTTAGAGAGGATTCAAACCACGTGGGGAGTCTTCTCTGATGTAGATTTCTTAACCACTGCACTAAACAAATCCAGGTATGATGGATTTGTTTTAATTATGAACAGTTTAATTTTCTTGCTCAAATGAATTCTTTCTTATTAGGATTCTTCAGTCCATCTGGGTAGCTTTCATGACTTACAGAACCACAAGTTCATGAAAATTAAAAGTAGATGCTCTGCATTTTTTTTAAATGATTTCATATGTTACTTATCCACTACCTGCACTTCCTTCTTCTGGAAATGCAGGAGACCTCCAGCCAAGTCATGGGATTTGCTGAGGGTTAAAAGGAAAAATAATACTATTCTAATAGCTCAACCTTTCGTTTCCCTTAGATCATTTAGTAGATTACAAATGCAATTATACAAGCTCAGGTGAGTTGAGTACCTCCTGCAAGATAGGCTCTGTTCTAACTCTCCAGATATGCACTATCTTTCTAAGTCTCAAAACTTACAAGAAGATAGTTCTCATTAGCATTGAGACTTTAGTAGTCAGGAGTTCTGTGGAGTTGTGTGGGTTGAACACACATGGCCTGTCTTACAGAAATGTGATTTTACTGACCTCATATTCCAGCTTGTGAGAGAAAAAAAAAATGCAATACCTCAAACTCTTGACTTCCCAAAGAAAGTATGCTTCACAAAGACCTACAACCTCTCTCCACACTGCAGGAACTTTCGACATTCTGTCTAACCCACTGGCCAGTCAGTCCTTTTGCAGTCATAACCTGCCCAAGACCATTGTCTGTGGATAGAGGGGAGGAGAAGCAGAGATCTGGCCTCACACAGCACCTCCCACAGTACAATTAGCATCAGTGGTTTGATCCTTGTGTAGCAGCAGCAGAAACAGCAGCAGCAGCCATGCTTGGGATATTTATCTGCAGCCAGTAAATCCTGGAACACCTCCAGGTAGCCTATTGCCTGACCTCAGAATCCAGTGGAGACCTCACAAACCACAAGCTCTAAAATCACATGGCGGCCACTTAAAAAGTAGCTGGGTGTATCCTACTTACCTTAGGAGACTGTGGAACATGGTAAAGGTGAAGAGAAAACGCTGATTGTCACAAAGAATGTTGAATGCTAGCAAACAAATTCATCCAAAGAATAAAGGGAAAGGAACAGAAGCCATACAGAGAGCTGAGATATTCCCCACACTTCCTACACACCAAGGTAACGTCGTTCCTGCCACTCCTGAGTGATTCTTAGGAAATGAGCCTAATTGTGGAGATTGTTTCTCTCATTGCACCTGCACAAAGATGAGGTACAGAGTCTGAGCAACCTTATGAGACAGCATGACCTGAGATAAGTAAACTGATCCAGGCAGATCCAACTTCAGAGTTCCTTTCAGCAAGGCACAAGTGTATAACATGACAGTCTTAAGATCCCAGAAAAGTGGTCAGAAGTTACCTAGGGCAAATGAAAGGAAGTGGGCTTTCTCATTACTGACTTCTAGCTCCAATCTTTGTAAAAATATATACTATAATATAATGATCTATTTGTACAACTAAAAGAATAATTATTTTCATGGTTGGTTAGGAAATAGAAAATCACCCTGACCTCTTGAGGTAACTACTACCGTGAATTTAATGCTAATAATTTCCTAAATTTTTTTAATTTTTAATTTAAGGGAAAATTACACAGAATTAAATTTGCTGCCTTAACAAGTTTAAATATATGATTCAGGAGTATTGAGCATGTTTACATTTCTATGAAATTCATCTAACAGAACTCCCAGTCAAAACTCAAACTCTATACCCATTCGACACAACTCCCCAGCACTCCTCTATCTGGGGTCACCACAATCTGCATTCAGTTTCTAGAAATTTGACTGTTATAAGTTCCTCATGTAAGAAATAGTGGAATCAGTGTACTTTTTTTCTTTTTTGTGACTGGTTTATGTCACTTAGTGAGTGTCTCCAAGGTTTATCTATTCTGCACCCTATTCAGAGTTTCTTTTTATAAAGTGGTTTTAGCAGCATTAGTGGTTTGATCCTTGTGTAGCAGCAGCAGAAACAGCAGCAGCAGCCATGCTTGGGATATTTATCTGCAGCCAGTAAATCTTGGAAATTAGTTTTTTTTTTTTTTTTTTTTTTTTTTTTTTTTTTTTTTTTTTTTTTTTTTTTTGTAACTGCTATCACCAAAAGATATAACAAGAACAATTAAAAGAAGAAAAGTTTATTTTGGGGCTCATGGTTTCAGAGGCCTCAATCCATAGGTGACCAATTCCATTACTCAGGGCCGAAGGTGTGGCAGAAGGCTGTGGTGGAAGAAAACAGCTTAGAACACCAAACTAGGCAGCAGAGAGCAGCACCACCACTCTCCAAGAACAAAATATGTACTCTGAAGATATGCCCCCAATGACCTTCCAATGACTCCCCAATGATCCTCCTACAGCCATATCCTACCTGCCAGTTAACAACTCAGTTAGTCCTTGTCAAGGGCCTAATAAGCTGATTAGATTAAGACTCTCATAGCCCAATCATTTCACTCTGAATTTTCTTAATTTCTCTCACAAATGAGCTTTTGAGGGACACCCAATATCTAAACCATAAATAAACCATTCACTTTACTGTGAATGAAAATATTTCTAAATAATATATTATTTATTTATGCATCTTTTGGTAATTATAGTTTGACTTGCATCTGTGCTTGCTGATAGAGCTGATTCTTACTGTTAGATTGAATTCCACAGTATAATACTAACTACTCATGGAGGACATTGACTTCTTTCAACTTCTTACTAATATGGGCATGCTAATTTTAACATGTTTTTCATACCTGTCTTGACATATTGTCAAGAGGTGAGATAAAATGTTGATTTAAAATAATTTTATCTGTTTCTTTTTACTTTTATAATACTATTACTTGGCATTAATCACAAATTGCACAGGTTCAAATTTGGTTCCTTTTAATGACCACTTGACTTTGAGGAACATATACAACTTTTCTCAGTTGGAAGTTGCTCTTCTATGAAAAAATACTATGGTAATTCTGATGATCTATTGTTTCATAATAGTGTTGTATATTTGTCTCTCATATTTTATTAATTTATTCATACTTAGGATCTAACCCAGGACACTTTACCACTCAGCCACATCCCCAGACATTTTTAACTTTTTTTTTTTTATTTGAGACAGGATCTTACTAAGTTGCTTAGTGTCTCACTAAATATCCGAGGCTATCCTTGAATGTGCAATCCTCCTGCTTCAGCCTTTAGAGTTATCAGGATTACAAGTGTGTACCATTTTTAACTTTTTTATTCTTGGTGGTGTTAAATGAGTTAGTATACTTATTTGTCACATGATAGAATTTTATATTTGCATTTTATATTTTATTCTTAAAGTGAGTGATACAAATTTTGTTTTCATATATGTATAAGATTATATATATATATATATATATATATATATATATATATATAATTATATATAATATGTACTTTATATGTATATAATATATACATATATGTAAAGTATACATATAATTATATAAATGTAATTATTATGTATAATATATACTTATATGTAAAGTATATATATATATATATATATATATATATATATATATATATATATATAATATAGACCTAAAATTATTTATTGAAAAGCTGTTATTTTCTCATGAATGAGACATGCCATCCAGTTCTGTCACAAATTATTTCTGGACTTTTATTATGTGATGTATTTCACTACTTGCTAATCTGTATCAAAAGTCTCTTTATCTTTCCCCTCAATTATATCACATCATCTCTGTTATGAGTATCTCTTAAAAGTTTTGGAATCTCTAATAAAAATCCCACTAGATACTGCTTATTCTATAAGCATGTCTTGGGTACCTGACCCTTGGCTACATACATCTGAGCAGCTATCCATTTCCAGTCCCCCCCATGTTCCCTCAGAAACAGAAACAAAAATGATGGTACATTAAATAAAATATGTTATATCTGCAGAAGAGTTTGGGGAGAATTACTCTCCTTATGATAGAGGATATTCTAATCCTTGATGTTCCATGTTTCTTAATTTGTTAAGGTCTTTTAAGTGTCATAGCATAAAATTTAATAGTCTCCACCAGGGAATCAACATCTATTACTATATTTTTGATGATTTACTTTGGTAGATGTTGTGAAAAATTGTTTTAAAAGAAATTACATTAATTTACACTCTCCCTGCAACATATAAGTTCCAGTTGCTCTACATCCTTACCAATACTTGGTATTTCAGGTTATTTTAGTTGGGTTATTTCTGTTTCCTAAGCTCTATTTATAACTCTTTTTTAAGGCATTTTTTTTACTGTAGCCAATCAACAGGTAGAAGATAGAAATTGGATCCTCAATTATTAATTACATTTCATTAGGTACAATAATGTAGGCCATGAAGGGGGAATAAAAAGTGTTCAAGGTACTGTTTTGACTCTCTCTCTCTCTGTCTCTCTGTCTCTCTGTCTCTCTGTCGCTCTCTCTCTCTCTCTCTCTCTCCCTCTCCCCATCACCTCTCTCTCACACATCCCCCCACACATGTATATCTATATATTCCCACTTGAAAATGGGATAAATTATATAACTACTTGTTAATTGCTGCAATTTGCATACCAAGTGAAAGCCCAGCTGCAACATGGACTAAATGCCAGAGTTATCAATTTCAATTAATATGCAATTTCCAACTATGAGCAGGAGACTACCTAGACCTATAGAGTATAAAAGTAATGTTTGAGGATTGTACAGCCTCTCTTCTAGGAATAAGACTGCAAGTTAGGAAACTAGAAATAAATATATTTTTACTCTGACAAATACCAAAGGAAACAAGAATTACAAAAAGTTGTAAAAATGAAAACTGCAATTGTATGAGCTCAACTGAAGGATAAAAAATAATTAAGTTTTGCTCTTAGAAATCCTATAAGAATAAATAAAAAATATGGTATTTTAGTTGATTCTTCAAGGAAGATAATTTCAATGAGTGTTATGGTTTTTTTATGTTGAAAAAAATATCAGAAAAGTGTTCCATTGTCTTATAAAAGTCAATGCATTAATTGAGTGATTGATTTTAAGTGGAAAATAATTTCATTTGGTTGAAATGAAGTTTTTCAAGAAAAGGTCAGTCCCTGGCACACAGTTGGAATCTTCACTGAATAAATACTAGAATAAATGAATAGGAAGATAAAAAAATGAATTATTCTGTCAATGAGTGAAGAATAAATAAGTGCATAATAGAAGGATGTAGGGTCACAGTTCTGCAGGGGTCCATTGCACTGTAAGTCAACTACTAATTACCCTCTTTTCCCAGAATGGCTTCTCAAAAAATTTTTTATCATGAACTGTCTCATTCTTATAGAGATCTTTTGGAGACAAAATTGAATTTTCCTTACTCTCCAACAATATAAAGATAATGTGTCCTTCTGGGCAAAATTACAGCTTTGAGTACAGACATTCATAAGAGATTTGAGCTCCTTTGACTCAGGGGTCCTCATCTGTGGGGCACACCCTCTGTGAGTGTTATAATCCTGGTACCTCCACATTGGATTTGCAAATACAAACATTATGCTCATGCTGCTCACCCTGCTGTGGGCAAGAAATTTGTCTTACCCACATGTCCGTGTCTTCCACCCGCAACCCTGTAACTTTGGAAGATGAGCATGTAAGCTTACATACAGCATAATATTTGACTTTTTTGACATAGGTGAACCTGAAGAACTATATTAAGAGTTTTTGGTGACCTTTGAGACATTGTGCTGAAATTAGAATTTAAATTAATTTTAATGGAAAATAATTACTTTGACAAAAGTGGGTTTTGTAGTGGTTTGAGATATCATGTATCATTTTGTCATTATGAACATAAAACACCAAGAGACTATATTCTTGGAAATGAGGAAACTTGGATTCTGAACCATAAGTCTATCCTTTTAATTCTACCTCCCTGAGCTTCAGTGCCATCACCTGTAAAATGGGTCAATAGATGTCTTCTAAGTTATTATTTAGAAATACACTTCATCTTTTCTTGTGCTCTACTGCAATATTGAGACATCTCCTGTGTTATGCTAAAGTCAAGTATTGGTATTTCTAGTTTAGGCACTGATACAAACAACACATAAGAAACCATTCAATAAGACACTTTCACCAGTAAAAAAAAAGAAAAAAGCTCTCATTTTAATTTAACTTATGCTCATAGCTCATCTAGAATGTTGTTCATTTCCTTACAGAAATGGAGAAAAAAATCCTCACCAAAAAATCCTCACCAAATACACTACCTTCTTCTTTCTCTACTAAGAATATATAGCTAATTAGATATAACTCTATATTTACCATCCTCTTAATTTATAAATATCTATAAAATGATCTTTTACCAGACATCTACTCAATCAATAAGACATTGGATACAAGAAATGTATAAATTAAGGGAAACTGTTGAATTGTCTAAAGTTTCTTTTTCTAAAGATTTCCTGTATATAATATTACCCAGAAGTAGACATAAGATAAACGATTACAAATCTCTCTCATTTCTCTCTACTTTTCTCTCTCTCCTTCTAAAAATTTTGAGAAAATAAAATAAAAGTCAGAAAATGTATTTACAATATTTCATGAGAAAAGAAATGTAAATCATTTACACAAATTTATCCCCTGAAAATACAGCCTGCTGTTGCCCTTTTGGGACAAAGTCTACTTTAGTTATTTATTAGTATTTATTAGTATTCTTCAACATTTCCCTTCTGGGCATTTTATCCAAAAAGATACAAATGCTAATTCTACAAATCAAACACTGTACAGAGAACAATTTTTGCTCCATCTAAATATATTTGTCACTTTGTACAGAAGCTGTAATCTCAGAAAGAGGACACAGCAAGATTCCACAAATGTTAGTCCTTCATAGATGACTGCTCATAAATGAAGGCTATTTTAAAATGCTTTGTGCATGAGTGTAACTTCAGACTACTTGACTTCTCTCACAGGAAAAACAAATGGTGGCAGAGACGAAGTAAGGAATTAGTGTGTCCATAGCATGGACAAAACTGAGGAATTAAAATGTTAAATCACATTGATTTAACATTCCACATTGCATACAAGTATTGAGTTATCATAATGTCATCCATAAATGTGCACTAACATTATGACTTAAAAATAACTAAGAAATGGGATGGTTCACTTGTAATTCAGGTAACTATGGATTTACCATTATTCCAGTACATTTTATAAACATTCATTATCCACTTTTTAAAAGTTTGTATTTCACTTCTGCCCTTTTTTACTTCAACTTCTGCCAGAATAAATCCCTGGATACCAGAATACCATCAGCATTACATGTGTATAAGTGTCTGTACATGTACGAGCAAAAGAGAGAG
Source organism: Marmota monax (assembly GCF_021218885.2). Lineage (NCBI taxonomy): Eukaryota > Metazoa > Chordata > Mammalia > Rodentia > Sciuridae > Marmota > Marmota monax. The sequence goes on from NW_026693118.1 coordinate 135,208, forward strand.
TATATAAAATTTAAGTCTGGAGATTCCATGCTGGATAGAATTACATGTCATTGATAAATTTTATAAAACATGCATTATACCATCCTGCCTCTGATAAATCCACAGTGTATGGGAAAATAAGAAACAAATGACAGTACAGTGGCATAAAAGTAGATTCCTAAAGATAACACTATTAGGTCCATAGTAACATGATCACAACTGTGCACGCAGCAGGATTTCAAGCACAAACAAGACTGCTTGCTTCCGAGTGTCCAGTGGACCTTAATGGAAAGGCTGACACTCAGCTGATGTTGAAGGATTTAAAGAATCAAAAAGGGAATTTAGCACTTAGGTGATCAATACATATTTTCTGAGTAAATTAATATATAGTGAAGAAGAGAATGAATGAAAGACAACACAAAAGGAAATAATAAATGGCATATGTGATATATTTTTTCCCTTTCCCTTGTTTGATTTCATTGAATCCTTTTCTAAGTACATCACACTGGTTTCTATATAACATATTGATAATGCATTGTATGAGAGTTTTCAGGACCATAAGTCTCCAATTTACAGATTATATGAACAACAGGAAACCATCTTAGTACATTTCTCATAGAATATTTTTGGCAAAAACTTAAATTATATTTCAAAAGTAACTGCAAAACCAGAATCTGATTGTGTCAAAGATAGAGGTAATTCATTATACCTGCTTTGCCTTCTGACCTCTAGGTACTATTGGGGCTTATTTGAAGAGGTGTGGTGTGGATTATTTGTTGCTCCTGATACACAGGGTAGACACTATGGACGGAAAATAAAGCATCTATTCCATGCCTTATATGTTCAGCTAAGGAAACCAGGATGAATCACTTAAGCTCAGAAAGTGGACATATTCTTCTGGGATGGACCATTGATTAACCAAGGTCCCTGAGTACCTTGTGGTGTCTTGCTGGAAGGATTTTTGTTATCATCTCCTGTGATTTGAACAGTATTGCTATTCTATGTACAGAAGAAGCAAAGATGATTCCGAAGAAGAGGGAAAGTGTCAACCCTTGAAGGAATCTGAGCAGTGTGACCAGAATGGAGAAACCTAGAGACGTAGAAGGATGAAAATCTAATCACTAAACTATCTGCCATAAACCCTCTGGAGGTCATTGCTGATTAGATAATTTGATATGAAATATACTTGAATAAAAATGGTGAAAGAATAAATTAATTCATACTCTCACAACTCTAGATATCAGATACATTGTAATGGAATAAAAAAAAAATCTACCAGGTAAGTAAGTATGTGACCCTCACTTCCCTAGAATGAGTAGTTATTCTACAAGGAAAAAAAGTCACATTCTTGGTTTTCATAAGGCTGTAATGATAAGAGAATATATCTGCAAATGTTAAAGAAGACAGAAGGAATAAACATTCCATACCACTTCACCAATAGGTTAGAAGCAGAAATTGAGTGATACTTTAATTAAATCAATAACAAACAACATCAGGATTTTACTAGCTTACATTTTTATGATTCAAGTGAGAACTAGAAACTGAATTCATAGATTACCAAGGCAGGTTTGCAATTAGGATTAGTGTAGCCCATCAAGTAGAGTTAAATATTCTAAAATATGTAGTGAGAATACTGCCAAATGCAATAACACTATTAATGGAGATGTAGTTGAATTTTAGAATCACAATCAAATGTCATTTTGGAAAAGTGAATCTAAATGCATTTAGAATTGATTTGGTTTACCTCAACTTGATTGTGAATTGGTTCTATAATTTATTCTATGTTTTTTGCAAATAATTAAACCTGTTTCTAAATTCTTCCAACCTAAAACATTTACTAAGTTTTGAAGTCTAGAGGGGAAATTGCAAAAGGATGAGGTAAACATTATTTTTAAATCTGAGTTCAGTTGAATGTCTCATTTAGAGATGGAATATAAAAAATCATAAAGCCATCTGTCTCAATTAGCACTACTTCAGCAAGGAAATAAAATAAAAATAAGCAAAAAAGTAAACTTTACATGAGGGAAAATATATACTCAATTGAATTCTATGGATCAACAACAATGATTTATGGTCTATTAAGGTACTTGTGGTACTGTAGGAATGAAGGATTCTACAATTTTGAAATGAGGTTTTAAAGCAGGAAAACTTTAGGTTTATATCAGTGCTTATTTGAAACCAAATAGGATAACATTAACTATATGATAATTAGGCAGTTGTTGATATGAAATAATTAGTAGAGTGCTCAAAATCCCTCTTCTTTTAAATATTGTGTCCTTTTACTAATGCTATAGTAATTTCTTCTTATCCACAGTTTTTTGTTCTTTGGTTCCAGTTACCCAATGTCAGATGCAGTCTAAAAATATTAAACAGAAAATTCCATAAAGAATCATGTTTTAAATTGTTCATCATTCTGAGAAGCAAGATGGAATCTCACACTGTCCTCTCCATTCCACCGGAGTGTGAATCATCTTTTATGCAGAGTACTCACACTGTAATTCTACCTTCATATTAGTCACTTAGTAGCTATCTATGTTATCACATCATCTTTCAAGGTATTACAGCACTTGTGCTCAAGTAACAGTTATTTTGTATGATTATGCCTCCAAACTACAAGTGTAGTGATGCTGGCAATTTGTATATGCAAAGCAGAAGCTATAAATTTCTTTACAGTTTTCCTTTAACTGAACAGGTGATTTTTTTAACTTAATGAAAAAAGAAGTAAATCATTTGATCTACAGTTAAAATAAATCTTCCATTGATGAAAGTGGAAAAATAAATCTGTGCTATTTTTTTCTAACCTACCTCCAAGTACAAAAGTTAAGGCCACCATTTGTGATAGTTCTTTGTTAAGATAGAAAAGGCATTGGATTTCTCTATGCAATATAGTGGATGTAGGGTTTGGTACTAACTGTTTTCAGGCATCCACCGGGGGTCTCATAATGTGCAATAGCATATTGATCCAGAATAATATACTTAGGTTATTTCAAATCCAAGTATGGGTGAACACGATGACTTACACTTAAAGTTGTTTTAATGTTGGAGGTCATCAAATAAGCAAGATGAAGTCATAAACCAAATAATTCCAGTGAGTGAATGTTTCCGCACTACCTGTACTATACCTCACAGAAGTGAACCTGGATTTTGTGATCTTGTCAGATCAGAGTTAAGTGTCTGTGCATGTGGATGGTCACAGAACTATGGGCTCACTGCTGCACCCTTCAGCACACCAGCTACAGAAGCAACTCAGCCATTATAATAGCAATTCTACATAGAGTTGTGTTGCCATAACAGAGATTCCCTCTGCAAGATAATCAGATCAGCTTAAAACACATTGAGCTCACAGGAATGATAGCTAACTCAATGAAAAAAATTCCGGTGTGAAGTTGAAGAAGTTCTATGAGTTCTTGAACCTCAAATTCTTCATCTGCACAACAAGGAACTTTAATCATAAAGTTGCTACTGAATTAAATGAGTTGATATTTGGAAAGCAAATGAAGAAGACCTGGGCTCAGACAGGCATCCTCTGACCATGCATGCACAAGTGGCTGTGACAAGGATCACAGTGATGGTAGTGAATATTTCTCCTTATAGGGTGGAAAAACTACATTTGTCTGCATTTTTCTGCATTTCTATCCCTGAAAAGCAAATAAGAATCTCTGATATTCTAGGAATACTATATTCAGAGATTATGTTTGAGGTCACACAAATCTCAGGTTTGGGCAATGACTTATGAAGCCCATCATCAACAGAGATACAGTTCTGTCAGTTCCTGACACTGGAGTTTTATGTACCAATAACCAGTGTCAACCATTACTACAAAAGTCAAGTCTCCTGTAAAATGTCTTATGCTTCCCTAATGCCATGTTTCTCTTTTGTGACTTTCTTTTTCCTTCAAGCCAATTTCAAATATGCATTTAACTTCATTTCACTTTTATGAAAATATATGATCGAGAGAATAGAATATGCCATGATAAGACCAAGGCTTAAACTCCCTTAAGAAATTTTCAGGTCATATTCTATAATCTCTCCTCCTCCACTCCCTGCATTGGATTTGAAAAGGCAGCATCTGAAGAAAAACTTTGCATGTTTCAAATTTTGACTGGGAGCCAGCCCTCTCTGCTACTTAGAGGATGCCATGAAGCTGGCAATTTATTTATTCCAGCATAGACATAAGTGTAGCAGTTCTATTGTTCCTGTTGATAGCTAACAGGCTCTAGTATTTATTTGTTTAACTTAGCATTTTCAAATTTTATAAAGTGATTTTCTTTCAACAAAACAAGTAAAAAACAAAATTCCATAAGGATTTTATCTAATCTTGTGTTTTCAACTTTACCTTTACAATGATGACTGTCAAACAGACATTTGCATTTCTGATTTTTCCAAAGAATGAGATATTTATTTTCATTATAAGGTAGAATATTTCTAAGGTTACTGTAATCACAGTAATAGTATAGATAAAATGGTAATAATAATTATTATCATTAATAATATGACTATTTACTTATTCACTAACCTACCACTTAGCTGGCACTTATGGTTTCTTTGTATGTATTTTCTAATTTACTTCCTGATGAGTATAATTAATGATATTTATTGCTGTCTTAGGTTTCTAAAATGACATTCAGATATATTGAGTCGTTCTGGAAATCTACAGGTGGACAATATTTGCACTACCTCTAAAGCAATGTTTTACGTCCCATAATCCTCTGTTCCTATTAAAAACATAACATCTGTTGCAATTTATAGTTCCCAGGTTTGAATATGTATTTTATTTTTATATTCCTATCAAGTTTCACCTTTTCTTTCCATCAGCACTGCCCTCATCTTGGGGAAAGTATTTATTATGTCTATATTATTCATACCCCAAATATTTCTTCATTTATTTTCCCCTTTTACTCTGAAGATTAAAAAGGGGAGGCATCTGGAAGAAGAAGAAGGAGGTGGAGGAGGAGGAGGCCAAGGAGGATGAGGGGCACACACTCACACACTCACTGATACACAGGGAGCATGTCCACCAATCCTCCAGCCTCAGAGTTGTGTTGGGCTACTCGCTATCTTCAAGTCACCATGGACTTTCACGGCTCCCTTGCCCTATGTAGGCATTCCTCCTGGCCAGAGTCTCCTTCTTCAGCTCCTTCCTCATTGACAATAACTATGCTGCACCTCAGCTCTATGGCGCCCCCTCCATGCAAAAACTCTGCTGTCTGCCCTCTGAAACAGGGTTCGCTTCTTCCCTGGGTTCCACACCCTTGTGACATAGCCTTTGTTTCACAGGTCACATGGTACCATCATTTGTCTGCTTATTTACTTATTATGTAGATCAGTGGATGGAAGAATGCAACTTTACATAACATTCTTACTTGCATTGAATTAGGAAGAATCACTAGAGAGCTGGATTTTCTCCTGACTTTTCTACTTTGCGATTCTGGAAAAATGCTATTAACTGGCATGTGGACTTGGGGTATTAATTCATCACCTTCCTCAGAGCTGAGGTTTGTACGAGATTATTATTCACCTTGCCTTTTAGCTTAAAGTCCCATGATTCTATGAACTAGTCATTTGAAATATTTTCTCAGTAGGTCATTATCCAGAGAAAAAGAGTTACATTGAATATTTTTTATCTGAAGAATATATATCTGTGTTCTATCCTGTCATTTACTTTTTGCTTCATCTGTATTATATGCCAACTCTTCCACTTTGCTCTGGGCATTCATTGTAAAATGTTAGGATAGTCACAAAAATGCCAAAGAGAAATACATTTTGCCTGGGGTTAGTAATAATAATCTATTAGTGCTTTATCATCCTGGTAGACAAGTATAAACAGGCAGTGAGTGAAATGTTGAGCCAGTTCTAGCATTCATCATCTGAAACAGCTAAGGAAATATTGCATATTTAACTTAATCCACAATACAATAAATAATCAATCTATAAATCCCTAACATTATTCCAACTCACTATCAGATCCAAATGATTATTTATAAAATACACAAGCATGGCTGATAAATAGAAAACATTTTCTGGTTTGGAAAATGGTCTGGCTAACTTGGAAATATTTAATTTCTGATTTGAGCAATCTTTTAATTCTATTTAGCCTTAATATTCCTTAAATTTTCTCAATATTATTATAAAGAAGTGGCTAAAAGAATATAGTATGTATATTTTCAGTTCAGAGGTATAACTGAGAGGCTTAAAATACTGGTACACTTAACATTGCAGAGATTAGCTTTCCCTCATCTAAAAAGCCAGCGCTGTGGCAATCTAAGGCAACACAAAGGTGCCGTAGCTGTCATTAGAGACCAGAGTCTTCTCTCAAATTGCTCTGCCAAACTCACCTTGAACTTTCAATTTATAGTCCAAGATGTCTGCTCTGGCTCTCCCTGGCTAATTTGCATTGCTGCCAGTGGGAAAAGAGATAAAAGGAATGTGCTGGAAATAACCCTTCACTTTAAAGACATCACCCAGTAGTTGCAAAACCACATCCTATTAGCTTGAATTTGCTGGGCATGTGGCCATACCTTTCCAAAAGGGAGGTAGATAAATGTAGTTACTATAGCCCTGAACCCAACTTGTATTCAGATATTCTATTACCAAAGGAAGAAAGAGATAATGGAGAGTAGTTGAGGGTTGTAGCCAAAAACATGCATCAATAAAACACAAGAATTTCACCACCTGAACAGAGATTGAGTAACACAGATTACATTGCAATTAGCATAAAATTTTTAAATCAAAAGTAAAACATTTTAATGAGCAGTTTTAAAAATATATTTGTAATCAATATTTTTCAAAGATTCTCAAAGTGATTAATAAACACCACAATAGTAGGAATAGAAAAATATTAAAAAATGATTTTTTATTTTCAATACTGACCAGTGCCTTCCCTCCAGAAGAAATGTAGGAAGATTTAGCCAGGCTGAAGGAACCCACTATGGACATAGCCTGTGGAAGTTCTGTACAGTTCTTTGTGCAGCATTACCAGTGTGAAAAGGCTAGCAAAGTTAAGTTACTTGGCAGGGCCAGGTTTCATGATACACAGAAGTGAATACAAACAGTGATACCACTAATAATGACTCAAGCAGAATACTGAGAACAGGAATATATCACCAAGTTTTTAAATGGAGAAGATTTGAATATAGACTGAATGAGAGACTAGGAAAATCATATTATTTAATATGAATATCCACTGTGCTAGCTTGTTTTGTTACTATAATGAAACACCAAATGCAGGCTAACTTTATAAAGAAAAGAGGTTTATTTATCTTAAAGTTTTGGAAGCTGAAAGTGCACACAGCATGATATAATTTCTGGCTATGATACTCCTTGGTTGTGTCACCTCATGGTGGATGGCAATGGCAGAATTACATGTGGGAAGAACAGATCTCTTCTTGAAGCAGGAAGTTAGCCATTTGGGGATGGGGTCAGATTCAGGATTGATAACAACTCACTCTCGGAGAACTCACTCCAGGAGACCAGTATTTCTTGTATAGCCCCCAATGAACTAAGCAATTTCCATTAGGCCCATATTTTAAAAGTCCCATCAGCTTTTATCTTACCACACAGGAGACCAAGATTCCAACCCAAGAAGCTTTTTGGGGGACATACTTATACCATAGCAGTCTTTCCCTGACCCCTTTGGTTTATGACAATCTCACAATAAAAATGCACTCACTCAAACCCCAATAGTCCCAAAGTCATAGCTTTTTCATCACCACTGAGAAATCCCTATTCAAAGTCCCCTTTGAGGATCATAGTAAATTCCTACAATTAAAGGTGTGGAAAAAAACATTTAAAGTTACATAATATTAATATGCAATGGCAGAAATGGTCCAGAGTACACATTACTCTTTCAAAGGGAAAAATGGGGAATTAGAAAGGAGTGACCCAAAATGAGATCAAAGCCTGAGCAGATATTAAATCCTCAATCTCCAAGTGCCATGTGTGTGAATGTGGTAGTGAGGGATGGGCCTCCAAGACCTTAGGCAGTCCTCTCCCCATGGCTTTTCTGGTCACTGTGATTGCTCACTGAGTCTGCGTCCTGGTGACAGGTGCCTTCCTGGAAAGCTGTAGCATGTGCTCTTCACTCTATCATTTTGGCATCTGCCACTGTGGGTTTATTAACTCAGATACATGAGGCATGGCCTCATTGAGGGTTTCTGCAGGGATCCCAACCCTGTGGTAAACCTTTGCTTGGCCTCCCAGGGCCTCCTTTGAAATCTTGGTGGAAGCCAGCATGGTGCCATAACTTCCTCATTCAGTGCACTTGCAGAACTAGCAACATACGAATGTCACCAAAGTCTGCCATTGACCCTCGACCTTCTTCAATCACAGCTGTGGCCACAGAACACTTTGACACACACACACACACACACACACACACACACACACACACACACAGGAATAGAATCCCAAGGTGGCCCTAGAAAGCATATCTGGGCTCTTCCTGAAATAAGCATCCTGTAGAAGCACCTGAGTCTGATGGAATAAGAGAGCACTGGGGATTCTAAGAGGCCCTTGAGGGTTTTTTACTTTTCTGGATACAAGGCAACTATCAACCTCTACCCACACAAATCTCTTCAGCAAGCAGTGCTCCACTGTATCCTTCCTGAACACACGTTTGTCTGCTTCTTCTTGTTGAAATCTTTCTACTCTATTCCCAAGTGTCACTGTAAACCCAGTGAAAATTTGGCAATAATACCCAAGACACAGCCTGAAACCTAAGTGGTAATGACATTTCTGCCACTGAATAATACAATGAATGAGATGAAAAATTCAGTAGAAAGCTTCAATAGCAGACTCAAATGAGCGAAGAAAGAATCAGCAAGCTCAAAGACAAATCATTTAAAGTAACCCAGCCAGAGGAATGGGACGAATGGGATACTATTGAAGGAACATATTAACATATTTGAGAAAGAGAAAACAACAGAGGCTTTTTTTTGGTGGGGGGTAGGGGAGGTGTTACCATGGATTGAATTCAGGGTCACTCAACCTCTGAGCCACACCCCCAGCCCTTTTTATATATTTTTATTTAGAGACGGGGTCTCACTTAGTTGCTAAATCCCTTGCTTTTGATGAGACTGGCTTTGAAATCCTGATGCTCCTGCCTCAGCCTCCTGAGCTGTGGGGATTACAAGGGCTTATTTAAAAAAAAAAAATTGAAAATTTCCAATTCTGGAGAGGAAAAGGGACATCCAAATTCATCAAGTCCAAAGGACCTCAAACAGATATAATGTAAAGAGGGCTACATGAAGACATGTTGCAATTGAATTCCAAAATGTACAGACAGAGATAATTTGCCAAGAATTGGGATGAAAGTGATTTGTTACATAAAAAAGAACCATCAAAACTCTGTCAACTGATTTTACAACCAGAACTTACAAAGGAGGAAAGATTTGGGTGAATATACAAAATATTTTTAAAAATTCTACAAGCCACGAATATTATACTTGAAAAAGCTGCTTCTTAAAAGTAAAGGAGAGATGGGGAAAAAGTCTATAAATCTAAAATGAGGTAGTTTGTCACCACAAGACCTACTAAAGGAAGTTACTAAAGGACACCAGAGGGTAAAATGAAAGCATATATAAAAACATATTTTTAAAAAGCATGTAAAATACAGAATGATATGACTGTGATGGTGATGCATCAATCACTTTTAATTCTTTATAAATTTAAAAGAAAAAAGTACTAAGTATAACTATAGAAATGAAGTAAATTCTAATATCAGTAATAGGAGACATGAAGTAAAAATGTAGAATTTATACTAATAATGTTATTATCAACTAAAATCAAATTTTATAAAATTTTGAAACACAAAGAAAAAAGCCCTATGGAAAATATAAAAATCTGAGGAGAAAATAAACTACTTTACAACAAAAATGAACGTTTTAAAAAAAGATTGCAAGAAAAGAAGAAAATAACAATTGAAGTACAAAACATACAGAAAAAAAGTGGCAATGATATCCTTACATGTGAATAATGAAGGGTAACTGTACTAAATCCATAAATCAAAAGATATTAAACAATATCAAAATGTATGCCATTTATAAATCTAAAAGGTTAGATTTGAGACTATGCATAGACTGAATGTAAAAAGATGGAAAAATGATTTTCTTCACCAATGGCAACAAAATGAGAGAAAGATGGCTATCTCTACAGAAAACAGAGTGGACTTTAAGTCTACAATTGTCATAAGAGACAAAAATACAAGACATGATGCTACAGAGTGAATTTGACTGAAGACTAGCACACTCACCATTGTGTTCCTATTCCCCTGTAGCTACTGTTTCTATAAACACACATCCAGCCAACATCAGAGCACTTAAATATGTAATGTTCAAATTGACATAGGAGAAGGGAGAAACAGCCACATGGCTTTGTGCTATGCAAGAAAATTTCAGTCAACAACACATGGCATTTACACTGGGGCCTAGGGAGCGATAATGGAGATAAAGAATTCCTATCCCCTGGTACTATCAGAGCCACTGTAACATTGTGAAAAATGTGGCAATTCACTGCAAACAAACCTGCTGTGTCACCAGCCATACACAATATAGCACCTATCCTCATACACAGTGCAAACTACTTGATGACTATAATACATGACTGGGCTAGCTTAGTGGTATACCATTAGTCTATATTTATTATTATTTTAAAGGTACTCCTTCTACTTGTAAATTAATTAACCATAAAATAATATGCTGCATAATGCCTGCAGCCATCTCGAACATCTTGTGTTCACACTCTTAATTGTATAATTTTCCCTTATGATTGATTTAATTTTGTGTTCATTTGTTCATCATAGATTCAGTGACAATAGGATATATATATATATATATATATATATATATATATATATATATATATATATATATGATAATGTGGTGTATGTAATATGGATAGCATAACAGATATGTGTATACACATACACATATACATGTTACCCTGCCTCCCCAGAAGATTCCGCCAATAGCCGCAGAATACACATCCTTATCAAATGCACATGGAACCTTGCCCAGTGTAGCTTATGCATTATGCTATACAACAAAGGAACAAACTTAGGAAGACTGAAGTCATTTCAAGTATCTTTTCAAACTACAGTGAAATAAATCCAGAAATAAGTAACAAAAGAAAAATAAAGAACTTCACATAGAGATGAAAAATTAAACACATACTATTAAACAAAAATTGGGCAAAATAATACATCAAAAAATTAGGAAATATCTCTAGATAAATGAAAAGCAAAATGAAATACACAGAAGAACAGACTACAGCAAAATAAACAATAAAAGGGAATTGTATCACAACAAACATCTGCATTTACAGAGAAGAAAGATCTCCAATGAGCAATTCACATTACCCTTCAATGTATGAGAAATAGAACAAACTGAATCAAAGGTAGCAGAAGAAAGAATTTGTTCAATATTAGAAGCAAAAAATATGAAATGCAGAACAGAAAAACTGTAAAAAAATTTACTAAACTAAGATTTGGGTCTTTGAGATTTGAAATACAAAATAAGATCTGTAAATACAAAATAAAAAATAAAACTGAGCTAGAATAACCAAGAAAAGGAGAGAAGATTCATGTAAAGAAAATAAGTAAGACACTCCAAATGATGTTACAGAAATCTAACACATTGTAAGAACAATAATAGTAGCATGCCAAATCACTGAACAATTTGAAATAAATCACACATACGACCTACAAATACTAAATCAAGGAGAAATAGAAATCCTGAACAGGAAAGTAATAAATAATAATATTGAATCACTAATAAAAAATTTCCAACAAAGAAAAATTCCAGGTTCAGATGGCTTCACAGGCAAATTTTCTATAACATTAAAGAATAATTAATGCCAATGTTCCTTAAGTTCTTACCAAAAACATCAAAAAGGAACATTTACAAACTGTCTGTCTCCCTCCAATACTAAAACCAATCAAAGGCACCAGAGGAAAATTAAACTACAGCTCAATACCATTGATAAGAAATAAATAAAATATTAGTGATGAAATATTATCAAACAGAATTTGATAACATTTTTTAAAGGATTATAGACAATAACCAAGAGAGTCTCACCTATGGGATGCAAAGATGTTTTAACATATGCAAAAAAAATCAAAGTTACCACATTAACAGAACAAAATTAATATGGTCATCTCAAAGGATGCTGATGTATCACTTGACGAAATTCTATACTTTCATGAAAAACTCAACCATTTGTTGTGAAAGAAACTCAAGACTACAAAGGCCTTTTATGAAAAAGGTAGGACTAATTCTCCAATGGAGAAATATTGAAAGATTTTCCTTTAAGATCTGGAACAATGCAAAGATAGTCAATCTCAACACATCTTAAGCTAGTACTAGTTGTCCTAACCAGAGCAAATTGGTAAGAAAAAGAAATAAGAGACCTGAAAACCTCAAAGGAGGAAGAACAATTGTATCATCTTTCAAATTTCATGTCTTTATAGGTAGAAAATCTACCCCCCTTCAGAAAAAAAAAAAAAAGAAAAGAAAAAAAAACAGTTTCCAGAAATTTTTTGCTAATTTTTTCCCAAGATCTTTATTTTTTAGTATTAATTTAAATTAAACCTAATTTAAATTATATTTTCACCAATTGATTTCTGTAGTTATGGAAACTCAATAGTTTGTACTTAGACCATGCTGAAAACTTTCTCTTAATTGGAATTTTTCAAATTCTTTGTTCTTGACTTTTTATCAGTGACCACATATCTTCAAAAATGAGAGAGTTTCCATTAATGAAATTTTATTTGTTCTCTTTCTTTCACTTCCATTGCTGGGACTCATTAGAACTACAGCATGATGAACAGGAATTTACTGAATTATATGTACATATATATTCATATATTGTGTATTTTATTTATTTTTATTCATATATAATGAGTTTCTCATTATCTAAACGTAAATGTGTATATATAATTAATATACACAGACATATTTAATATCCTGCTCACCCCAATCCTCTTCCAGTTTTTAAATCATTTATCTTTTCTGAGTCTTCTTAGAAATTTGTCTACAATTGTTGTTTCTAAATCTTCTCTTCTGTTTTTTAATGTCTGTATATAATTTACTAAAGAAACAATAAAACTTTATTTTCATAAACTTTAACATCCTAATCTCATTTCAAATCATTTCAATCCAATTTTTCTCACCAAATACCCCTTTTGAATCTGAGCTCTTTAAGGTTTCAGCAGTCTCCAAATTGCTGAATATAATTTCAATCTTTTATTTTCACATTTCTGGAACAAATACGAGGGTTTAGCACATGTGTTTGATTGTTCTCTTCTCGATTCTTTTTCTTCAGTTGTCTTTATTACTTCTCATTTCATTTTTTCTGGTTCCTACTCTTGTTGCTTTACTAACTGTGTTAGTTTGTCTTGGGAGTCAAGTTTGAGACACCTTCTCTTCTCTTTAATATCTATTTCCTTGGTTTCATTAACTAGCTCAACAAGAGTAAATACCATATTATCGCCCTTCACATACGAACTTGTATGTCTAGCACAAGTTTCTCTCCCTAACCCCAGTCCTATTCTTCCAACTGCTTAAATAATCTCCTCCATACACACACACACACACACACACACACACACACATACACACACAATCTGAAACAAAATGTATCCAAAGCTGAGCTCTTGACTTTGTCTACATGACCTACCCTTTATTTCTTTTGCTTTTTATCTGATGGCAACTCTTTCTATCTAGATTCTTAAGTTCACAATCATGAGCCATACTTTCCCTTGCACCCTGACACAAGCATGTTGACTAGTTTCAATGTATATCAAGATGCAAACCTTTTTCATTATTTCTAGCATGGTCATCTCTGCTGAGGTCCAATGATAATTTATTTCAATCACACAATGCCATCCCAATGCATGTCACAGTGATACTTCATTTTCTCCTGTGGTTTCTTCACAGTGAAATCTGAATGTGAATGTGTCAAAGTACTGTTATCAAGGTATATGTCAAATTTTGTTAAAGTCCATGTCAAGAATCTTATTTTCCTCTTACAAAGCTCTGCAACCTGTCCGCATTTAACTTCAGGAAAAGCTAGAGCATTTAAAAATGACCTACATGATCCTCTGTAATAAGGTGTTGCTCATTTCACTCCATACTGGTTGTATTAATGCTATTGCTACAGATTTTCAATCATCATACAATAGAGTTCTTCAGAATATCTCCTCAACTTCTAAATTACTTTCAAATGCTTGCTTAAGTATTATTTTTTGTTTTAGAAATCTTATGCTACAATCTGACTTAATATTTCATTCTCACCCTACTCCTTGGAAATTTTGATCCTCTAGTTATCCTCTTACTTTTAGATAATTGATGGCTAATTTGCTTTTTTCTATATGGAGAGAATCTTTTCTGCATGACAATAAGTCTTTGAAATATGATAAGCTTTGCTTCATACCTCAGTATGTGGTCAATTTTCAGAAGTGTTCTTTCATGCTTAAAATGTACTCTGCTGTTGATGAATGCAATTTATAGTTATCTACTAGATCAAATTGGTTAATTGCATTATTAAAGTATTTTGTATCCTTAGTGATTTTTTTCTGCTTAATTTATCAATTACTAAGAGAAGCACATTAAAAATCTCCTGCCCAAATGTTGCATTTGTCCATTTTCCCTGTAATTCTATGCCTTTTAAAATGTATTTTGAAGCTATTATTAGGTACAGGTAAGTTTCTAGTTCTTATATCTTTTAATTTGTTGAATCTTTATCAGGATATGTAGAAATATCCTTTATTTCTAGTAATGTTATTCCCTTTGAGGAGAAAGTAATGTTTATTGATGTGAAATCAAATCCCTTTGCCTTCTAGTTTTCTTGTTGTTCCAGCTAAATGGAGGCACCAGATAGATCCAAGGGAAGTGGGAGTGTTTTTTGACCATAGGTCAAACTTCTGCAAAAGGTTGTCTTCTACAGTTGCATGCTTTCATTTGACTCCTTTCTCTTTAGGAGAAGTGTTGGTAATGATCCCCATGCCCACCAACCACATTGGTAACTGTGAACTTCTTCATACTTCATTGTTACTTTTCCTTAATATCTTTGTAAATTAGTTCATGAATAAGCTGTTCTTCAATTACATGGATTGAGTGAAAGTAGTTTATCTATTTTATGATATATAAGAAATGATATATAAGAAATTTGACAGAATAATTTCCAATTTATATAAAGGGTCACAAGTTTCCCAGCAGGAATAAACTGCCACCCTACCTTCTATACACAGCTACTTCCAAATCTTGAGATGTTATCTAAAACACACTGTTTATATGTATCAATGTTGGAATCATTTTGGGTGCATTTGATGATAAGTAAGACAAAATCCAAATAATTATAACTTGAGTTTCTGAGAATCACAATTCTTGAATACATATTATGAAAAGAAACACATTTTCCTAGAAAATTTTCTAGTATTAATGTACACATGCATCCATTTATGCAAACCAATTCAAAAATTGCAGATATACATGGTACATGCACTGCACATGCACTTTCTACTATGCTCTCTTTTTTTTTTTCAAAAAAATTCTAGTTGCCCATTATTTTAGTCAGCTTTATTTCTCTACTATGAACAAAAGATAAAATAAGAATAATTTTAGAGGAGGAAAAATTTATTTGAGAGCTCACAATTTCAGAAGTCTAAGTGCTTAGCCATCCTCCATTCCTCAGGGTTCAAGGTGAAGCAGAATAACATGGATGAAGAGTGTGGTAGAGGGAGGCAGCTCAAGACATCTCACTAGGAAGCAGAGAGAAACTCAGCTCAGCTCACCAAATATATACCCCAAAGGCACACCCCCAGCACCCACCACCTCATTGTTCCACTCACAACCTTGAATTTGGAAAATTCTCTGACTGAAACCCTAAGGACAAAGTCACTCCTACATGCAAAGGTGCTCAGAAGAAATGAATGGCTAATAATGGGACACAGAGGAAACCAGTATTTGAGAAAGACATAAAATTAGCAAGTATAGTAGTTACCAAAAAGGAAACTGATGTTTCATCTTCAATGCTGTGATGTCAAAGCTAGTTCTTTAAAAGGTTGACTTATCAGAAATTCCTGTTAACAATATCTGTCTTTCTGGGTGATTTGGGGGTTTGAGTTGAAGCAACAATATAATAAAATATTGTAAATTATATAAATACTGAAAAAGTGAGACACTTTTTTGTGCATTCTACCAAAAAAAGGAAAACAAACCCAGATGCAGAAAAATGGAACTAGACCTCAATCTCTCATCTGTTACAAAAAGCAACTCCAAATGGATTAAAGATATAAATGTAAGAGCTGAAACTATAAAACTACAGAACAAAATACCATGGGAATGCTTCAGGACACTGAAATTAGCAAGAATGTTTTTGAGAATATCTCAAAAGCACAGGAAACAAAAACAAAAATAAACAAAATGGTCTTGTATCAAACAAAAATCTTTTGTATAAAAAAGGACCCATCGACAAAATGAAGAGACAGCCTTCAGATGGGGCAAAATATTTTCCAACTCTACATCTGATGAGGGGTTGATATACAGAGTATATAAGGAACTCCAAAAGCTCAATAGCAAAAAATATCAAAACAAGAAAAAAAATAATCTTATTTAAAATGAATGTAGACATAAATAGATATTTCTCAAAAAAGATATACAAATGGTCAAAGGTATATGAAAAAAATTGCTTCACGTGATTCATCATTAGGGAAATGAAAATCAAGACCACAATGAAACATCACAGCACTCTATTAAGAAGAACTATTACCAAAAAGTCAAAAATTAATAAATTCTGGTGAGCTTGTGGAAGAAAGAAAAGAAATCTTTGCATGTTATCAATGGGAATGTTACCGGAAAACAGTATGGAAGTTACTAAAAAGTGAAAACAAAACTACCATATGATCCAGCGATCTCATTCCTGGGTATCTTTACAAAGGAAATAAAATTGGTATGTCGAAGAGACAAGTTCCCTTTCATATGCACTGATGCACCAAGCAAAACAGCCAAGAAATGGCCACATGTTTATAGACTAATAAATGGACACGGAAAAGGTGGTTCATATACACAATGGAACACTATTCAGCCATAAAAGATGAAATCCTGCCATTTGCGACAACGTGTGTGTAAGTGGAGATCATTCTGCTACCTGAAGTAAGTCATGCATTGAAATGCAAGTTAAGCATGATGTCACTCATATGAGGAGTTTAAGAAGTTGAGGTAACAGAAGTTGAGAGTAGAATGACAGTACCAGAGGCCAGGAAGGGAGAAAGCTTGATCAATGGATATTAAATTATAGTTAGTAGCAAGAACTTCTTCTTTTTTTAAGGGTGGTGATCCAAATTGCATTAGCTTTATTTTTTTTATTTGTTGTTTCCATTTGTTGTTTTTAGATATACATGATACTAGAGAGTGTATTTTGACATACTATACATATATGGAATGCAATCCATTTCAATTAGGATCCCATTCTTGTGGTTGAACATGATGTTGAGTTACACTAGAAGTGTATTCATATATGAGCACAGGAAGGTTGTGTCCAAATCATTTAACTGTCTTTCCTATTCCCAAACCTTTCCCTTCCCTTCATTTCCCTTTATCTAATCCAATGAACTGCTATACTTCCCCTCCCTACCCTCCTTTGTGTTAGTTAAACACCCATATATCAGAGAGAACATTTGACATTTGTCTTTTGGGGACCAGCAAATGCCATAATTTCACTCTTTTTATGGCTGAGTAGTATTCCATTCTGTATATATAACACATTTTCTTTCTCCATTCATCTTTTTTTTTTTGATACTGGGGAGTGAATCCAGGGACACTCAAACACTGATCCACATCCCCAGCTTTTTTTTTTTTTTTACAGAGAGAAACTGATTGACTAAGGGACTCGCTAAGTTACTAAGGCTGGCTTTGACCTCATGATTCTCCTGCCTCAGTTTCTGGAGCCTCTTGGATTACAGCTATGCACCACCTCACCTGGTGTTCATTCATCTCTTGAAGGGCACATAGGTTGGTTCCATAGCTTGGCTATTGGGAATTGAGCAGTAGCAAGAAATTCTAATGTGATTGCCTGAAGGGGCAACTATGGATAACAATAATGTGCTGCACATTTCAAAAACCTAGAAGAAAGTATTTTGAAAATTTTCACCATAACAGTATGAAAAATGTTTGAGGAGATAATTACATTTAACCTGACTTAAATATCACACAGCATGTCCATGTATCAAAACATTACATGGTGTCCATTGATGCATACAAGTCTTTATGATTTTATTCATCAGTTAAAATACTTTTTAAAGGAAAAAGAACAGAGAACTCATTTTAAAAACTTGTGGTGTATGTATGCTTCAGAAAAATAACCAGTAATAACAAAGAAAGAGGAAATTCTTGTATATATCTTTCTAAGAACTTTTTCTGATTAGTGGGAGCCAGGCACAATGGCATACACAAGTTCATTTATACAAACTGCAGAGTGGGCCCAACAAAAATTAGACAAATTATTGTCTCCATAATAAGTAGAAAATTTGCTGGGAAGAGCACAAGGAAATGTCCTGGTTTAATGGAGCTGTAATAAATACCAAGCAGAACACTAATTACAAAAGCCATATATTTAGTCTCCTAAACAATACAAATCAGAGCTGTGTGTTTTACTGTAGATATGCCTAATTTAAAAATAGTTTGATTAAAATCCAAGATAATAAGTTTGCTTATGTAGCAGACATGTCTATTGAAATGTCTTAAAATTCATATTCTCCAGAGGATATGTGTTGGACAAGTTCTTTGATAAAGAAATAAAAATGTTCAAATTAAGTGATTTTGATAAAACTACTCTCAGTATTATATGTGGTGGTATGATTTATTGGATATGACTTTGGCATAGCTTTGAAGTAATATTATTTGTCTTGGTCCTACTATTAATCTTCACAAATGATTTAAACACTATGGCTTTAATTTTCATTTCTGTGAAATGAGTTGCTGTACCTCTTATCAATACACTTTCTCTCTGGTTTTTATTAAACCTTTATTGCTTCTTTGCAAAAATGAAGATATGTCTTGGGACACCAAAAAGGAAGGTATTTTTGTCTCACTGTGCTTGCACACTTTTCACAACAGGCTCCCGTAGCACGAGATGTCCTCAGCATATGGCTCCTGCAATAAGTAGGTCCTCCATTGTTCAGGTCCTGTATCACACAGTGTGTAAGAGGACCCAGAACCCAACACCTTGTTCAGGCACACACTCAGATGATGAAGTGGAGTGGAGCAGGTGAAGGTGATTCACTGCCTTCAGCCAACTGCAAAGCACTTCTCCCTGGAGCAGAGAGAGGCAGAATTTCAGCAATTGCCATATGTACAGAATACGAGTGATGTCCATGTCAACTGGTTTACCATGTCCATGCTGTGTCAGCTGAGATCTTGGTTTCATCCATGGATGAAACCATTATTTTCTTTTTCTTGGATAATGTATTGTTTTTCTATTGTTTTGTTATAAAATTACCATAAATTGAGCAACTTAAAACAACAGCATTTATTATCTCACAGTTTCCATGGGTCAGAAGTCTGGGAATGGTTTAACTAGGTCCTTCACTTAGTATCTCACAAGGTTACAACTGATGTGTTGGGCAGGTTGTAATTCTTTCTGTAGCTCAAGTCCCTCTTCCAAGCTCTTGCAGTTGTTCATTGGAACAAATTAACATTTCTGTGAGCCTATACTCTTATTAATGTTAATCTTCTCCAATTTCTTTTTAATAAAAGAATTGCCAGACAACTTAGGAAAGAGTTGTGCTTCCTAATCACAGTTAAATATTTTGCAATAGAGTGATGTATCCTTAAGTTCCACATACAAATAAGACATGTTTTCTCATAGTGGTATTAAAATGTCTGTATGTGATACTTTAAATCATTTTATTGTTAATTATAATAAATTAGGAAAAATGAGAAGGATTGTAGTAAACACACTATAGTTCACGTGTGTGTGTGTGTGTGTGTGTGTGTGTGTTTGTTTGGTATTGAGCATTGAATCCAGAGGATCTCTACACTCTATCACTCTATCATTAAGATACATTCCAGCATTTTTTTTGAGACAGACAGGGCCTTAGTAAATTGCTGAGGCTGGCCTCAAATTTACACTTCTACCCCAGCCTTCTGAGTTGCTAGGATTACAGGTGTACACCACCATGCTGGCTATTTAATTTAAAAAAATTTAAAGAACAACAACAAAAAAAATCATATTCCAAATACAGTACAATCCAGCATTCAAGGAGGTTTCTAGACCTTTCAGGATTCTAAGGCCTTCATTAACACTCTATTAATGACAATCACAGAGAACACCTGTTCCACAAGTTCCCAAAAATATAAGAATCTTGTGTACATTTAAATGTGGACTAGTTTTAATGTCCTGGAAAAAAAAGGACATTCTAGATCCAGAAAGAAAGGACATAGAAAGGTCATTTTGAAATTTTTAAACAATGAAGAGAAATAAGAGAAAACAGAAAGCTATGAAATATCAGTGGAGGTAAAAATAGTAAATTGATGTTATGGAAAATCATAGTTTTACAATTTATTCCAAATAAAATACCCTAATGTTTGTGATGGCAGGACACATTAAATCCTGGGCTTGTGAAAAACATAGATATGTGATTAGCCTAGAGAATTCTGATGGAAGCATAGAAAATTACTTGATTAGTTGCCAAAAATAACATTTTAGTATGAATTTTATTCTGGTAAGCAAGCACAGTATATCAATAAATGTAATGTGTTAAAGGTGTGTCAATTTTCTAGAGTGGTCTCCAGTAATTTCTGTCTCTTGCTGTTCATTACCTGGTATCATCTTCTCCCCATGAGTGGGCAGTTCTTGCCAATTCACCTCTTTTTTGTTTTTTGTTTGTTTTGTTTTTTTTAGTGTTTTATTTATTTATTTTTTTACCTTTTTAATTTGTTTTAATTCAGTTACAAAGAAGAATAAAATTATGGCATTTGCCAATATGGATGGAGTTGGAGAATATCATGCTAAGCGAAATAAGCCAATTGCCAATTCACTTTTTAATAACCAGAACCCTGCAGAAATGGCAGGGTATCTATTGTAAGACATGATCATCAAAAAGTTGAAGATTTCATCCGCTTTTTGTCTCTCAGTTCTGACAATAGGGGAAGTAGCTGTTCACATGGGAAATAACTAGTGTCTTTAGTCCTATAGTCCTGAGTCAGGAGACAGTCCTGCCTGTACCCACAGGAGTGGACCCTTCCCTGGGTGAGACCTGAGTGACCACAGCATGGCTGATACCTTGATGGCCATCCTGAGCAAGACCTTGAGCAGAGAAAACTGGTTAAGCCATGTCAAGATCCCAATGTGCAGAAACTCAAGACATCCAAAATGTCTTGAGTTGTTTTAAACACCTAAGATTCTGAGTAATTTAATGAAGAATTAGAAAGGTAATACAAAACAGATATATCAGAATGGGAAACAAAGGAAGAGGGATATAAATTTGAATAGTTGATTCAGATTTACAAAAAGAATATTACAGGACTGACAATTTCCATATTTCAAATAAGCAGCAAGTCCCTGAGAGTGAATTTACTGTTCATTCTAGATTGTTTTTTTTTTTTTTTACAAACTTCAAAATCAACACTTCCAAAGGTGTTCTCAGTGCATGTATTTTGGATGATAAAGACTAAAACTTTTGATCACAAGACTGATTTTAACTCTGATCCTTTCTTCTAGAGAATTTAAAAAAATACAAATCAAATATGGACAGTTAGAATTCTCAGCATTATGTAAGTGAATATAACCCTTACAACTAATGATGAGAATCAGCCCCAGAGTAGGGACAAACAACTTCAGAAGAGGATTGAACCGCATGAAAGGAAATGTACCAGTGAAGGCAAAATTCAATAATGAATACCTCATTCCTTCATTTAAAATTGTTGGAAAGCCCTCAGAAGAGACTTGTGCCATGACAGGACCCACAAATGGAGAACACTCTTCCCACAAATTTGTAAGTACTCTCTAGTGCTTGTTCGTTCTTTGACAACAAATTCACTGCTATCAATAAGTGGATCAATCTATCAGCTTATGGATTGGAGAATGGTCAATTGTAAGTACATAAAATAAATCAATAAGAATGTTAAAGATGAATAGAATTACAAGTAGAAATATAGTAAAGTTCTGAATAGGTAAAGCAATTAAGATAAACCTTAAAAACTCCTCTCCAATTGAAAAGAACATTAATGGATATTAATACTCTGGGTGGTAGGAAAGGGTATTGAACAAATAATTTCAAGATATCTATTGTATAGCACAGTGAGTATAATTAACAATATATTGTAGTCTTGAAATTATGTGAAGAGAATAAAGTTGTTGTCACCACAAGAAAAATATATAAGTTTTAAAGGTAAAGCATATGTTGACTAGTTAGATTTTTGTCATTCCAAAATATGTGTGTATGTATTTTAAAACAATATGTTGTCCATAGTAAATTTAAAATAACCCCCGTACTCTTCTTTCTCAGGACTCAATAAATTTGTTTAGTTTTTGTTTGTTTGTTATTAAGTTAGGAGTATGCATATGATGCACTTTACTCATATGATGCACTTTGGCCAATGAATGATATGTGCTACTTTCAGGTAAGTTCTGTTTTTGCTACCAGAAATGTAGATAAATCCTAGAGAATGACAATTATAAGTTGAAGAAGACCTCATCACAATAGGAAAGAAGCTTTGGAACTTGAATTATTACTCAGAAGACAAACACCATCGAACTATGAAAGACACAAGTGATGAAAGATACTCCTCCTACAAATTTTTAAATTTGGAATAGGACTTGAGCAATTAGAGTAGTATCACTGTTTTTGTTTGATTGTTTGTTTTTGAATTTATCTGGACTGGTGGGTAGCATTTAGCAATCCTGGTTAATATACTTGTCAGGATTTCTGAGAATCTTTTCTGGAGGAAAACACAGATGAGGGAGCAAGGACATGGGAATGTGCACACTCTGCTGCTGAGGGGGTATGAATTGCTACATCTGGGTTTTTATTTTCAACAAGTGAATTAATCCTATGTGACAACAATATTCAACATTCACTTTTTCCTCAGGGATTATGATTATATTGACCTTTTAAAGAGATCATCCACATCTTTTTGTTAACTGGAGTGAGAGGTATAATCTGTGACTATGAAACACAATTAAAAACAGTCCTTCAACTTCATTAGACTGCTCAAAACAACTGAAAATCTACTTCAAGGATCAGCTTGGAACAGAGCACTGTAGCATAAAATGAAACACAAAGGATGTTCCATAAGTCAATTAATGATGAATGGCAGTACATTGCATTTTAAGGAAATTTCTAATAAGATATATGGATCAATGCTTGGCCAAATGTTGTTGAGCAGCATTTGTAATTAACTGGGACATGAATTAATGATTAGACTGATGACTCTTACAGGTACTGTTAATTTGGGAAGAAAAGAGGCAACTAGAAATCAATACACAACATATATAGAAAAGAGATTAGTGGATAGGTAACAATAGAGAGAGAATCATTTTTTTTTTAAATGGGAGGCAGGCTATTCTGTTTCATACTGATAATGTTTAATTTTCTACATAGATTCAACATATTTCAGTATATATAATTTAACAGAAATAATTCAGTTTATAAAATTCAATCATGGTTATTGTTGAGATAATGCACTGGTGTATTTGAGATGATTTGAATATCACTCTAGTCTTTGAATCTAGAAAACTTATAAAGTTCCTTGACTACTCTTATGGTTTATAATTTTCTAGTTTCTTTTACTCTGCTGTTCCCTATCTTCTTTTCACACTTAATGGTCTTTCAATTCTAAGTAATTATAACTGCACGCATCTGCATATTCAAGTTTACAAGAACTGTACTACGAACAATCTTGGGAGGAGAACCTACTTATCTAGTGCTTATTCTCATGAGTGAGATAATGGAACTCTGCGACACAAATCTTAAACTTCTCTATTTTACTTAATGATAGTTTCTAGATGTGATTTTTCAGATAAATGAAGCAGTCTCAAATTCCTTATGGCTTCCAAGCCCACGTTTTACTTTGCACATCTAGGCTGTTATATTCCCTGCAATTTCAGAAGACTAACATGTTGTGGAAAATGAAGAAAGAAAGAAGGAAGGAAGGAAGGAAGGAAAGAAGGAAGGAAAGAAAGAAAAAAGAAAGAAAGAAAGAAAGAAAGAGAAGAAAGAAAGAAAGAAAAGAGGGAGGGAGGGAGGGAGAGTAGCAAGGAAGGAAGGAGAAAAAAATAGCTTTAGGGAACACAAAATGTGCAGGTTCTCCCCAAATAAAGTTATGACAATATGTAATTCAGATTTCTCCCTTATAAACCTTTTGCAATTCTTACTTATTCATTTATTTTACTGTGGTCCATAATAAGCAGGAAAAACTGGGGAATTAAAAATAGTACTTATCTGACATCTTTTTATAAACTGAGACTACTTAGCTCTCAAGAAGTATATGAGCCATAGGAACATATTGGGTAATTGAATCAATTTCTTTAAACTTACTTCAAGGAGTACTTAGCCTGTTATCTGGGGGTTCCAAATCCACAGTTTCCACTAGCCATGGATTAAAAATATTTGAAATAAAACCAACTTTGTCTGTTCTGAATTTGTAGATATTTTTTTTTGTCATTATTCACTAAACAAAGAAGCCTAACAACCATATACAGTATTTATATTGTTGAGGCTAAGTTGCCCTTATCCAATATACTTAAAATTAGAAGAATTTTAAATTTTGGATTTTTTTAGATTTTGGAATATTTGCATATATAATGAGATATTTGGGCCATGAAACCCAAGTCTAAACATGAAATTAATGGAGGTCATATACAGCTTATGCACAAACCTGAAAATACAACATTTTAGTGTATTTGTTTTTAGTCTATAACTAGGCCCACTGAATCAAGTATGGAATTATCCAACTGTGGTGTTATGTTTGCGCTTAAAACATTTCTGATCTTGGAGCTTTATGGATTTCAAATTTTGGATTAGGAGTGTTCAAATTGTACTGATAACCTGGAAATACTTGAAATGAATGTATGTGTAGGCGAAATGCAAATAACATACCATGTTTATGGAGAGAACACAAGTATTCCTGGACTGTGTTAGCTACATGTATCTTATAACCTGTGCTCTGAAGACTCAGAGATGGTATTAAATAATATTAATGCTTTAATTAAGTTTTAAAGTTCATACAGAATTTGAATTCAATATTCTCAAAAGTTTGAGAATCTTTATTTTCTCTTAAGTTACTAAGGATTGAATTTGTCCTGATCATTTGCATCAAGGTCCAAAATTAATTTAATGTAATGTATTTTAGGAATGTCTATAGTTGCGGTAAAAACACACATTTTAGAATTCTGTTTTTAAATTATCCCAGTATAATAAATAAGACATACCTACTCCAGGGTTTTATTCCCCCAATGTTGCTTCACTTCCTCATCTATGTTTAATCCATATGAAGGTCCTAAGCATGTGCCTCATTTCAGTTTTGCTCAAATCCCTACCCCATTTGGTACAATTATACCTGAGCTTAATTCCAATATTACTTATTTATACACTGTCATTTCCCTTTTCTTTCTTAATGCCACAAGAGGTTTTTCAAGTTCATTAGTGTGTCTTTTCAAACAACAAATTTCATGTGGGTTAATCTTCCCAATTGCTCTTTGTTTACCTACATTATTCTTATTCCACTATTATTTCCTGAGACAACTTTGATTTTTTTCAATTGTTCCATTTCTTCTTTAATAACATGTATACTTTTCAGCTTTTCTTCTTTTCTACAATAAGTAGCAAGGTTATAATTTTCCTGCTATAGCTTTATTTCCCAAGCTTTATATGTAGTGTTTTTTCCTAATCTTCCATTTACTAGGAGTTCTAATTTTCTAAGATTTCTTCTTATCTTCTTTTATATAAGTTAATAACTGTTGGGGTTTGTAGTGTCCAAATGTATGATGTTTTTAAGGAGGCTATTTTTATAATTTTTTCCTCATTATTTCTCATCTAATAGTATGATGGCCAGAGAATATAGTTTCTTATGGTAACAATGTGGGCAGCAATCTTTAGAAATCTTTTACTTTATGACCAGGTATGTTATCAATTATATATTTATAGTAGTTAAGTAGTGCTTGCAAAGTGTTTCTCTTCATTTGTGGTACAGAATATTATATGAATACAAATTATTAAATCAGGGTTATTAACTACATAGTTTAAAATTTTTATTTTCTTAAATTTCCTTTATTCTTGTTCTATGCCTAAAATCTGGTAGTAAATTATCACTATTGTTATGGGTTTAGGTATGAGGTGTCCCCCAGAAGCTCATGTACAAGACAATGCAAGAAAGTTTGGAGGTGAAATGACTGGGTTAAGAGAGAGCCTTAACCCAGTGAATTAATTCCCTGATTGATAGGGATTAACTGGGTGGTAACTATAGGAGGGGAGGATGTGGCTGGAGGAGATGGGTCATTGAGGGTGTGCCTTTAGGGTTTATAGTTGTCCTTGATGAGAGGAATATTGCTCATTCTCTGCTTTCAGGTGCCATGTCCCCCGATGTTTTGTTCTACCATGCCGTGTCCACCATGATGTTCTGCCTCATATAGCAATGGAGTAGGCGGTCTATGGACTGAGACCTTGGGAACTGGGAGCCCCGTCAATAAACTTTTTCCTATAAAATTGTTTTTCTCAAGTCTTTTGGACATGGTGATGAAAAGCTGACTAAAATAACTGTTATTTTTGTAAATTTATGTTTGTAATCCTCCCATTTTTATATACTTTGAGATTATATGGTTACTTACATATACTGTATTTGAAATGATTGTGATTTCATGAAGAATTGAACTTTTTCCAGTGTATAAGGACTCTTAATATATGGAAATGTATTGTCTCTCATGTTTTTTTTTCTTTGTATCCATAACACGTTGCTTCTGTTTAATATATGCACCGTATACTGTTTTTTCCACTTTCACGTCAGACTTTGTGAGTCCTCACTATGCAGTTTTGATTGGTTAAATGCCAAGAGCTGCTCTTTTTTCCATTTATGATTCTATCCCAGTCTTTTAACTGGAGTTTAGTATATACTTGCACTTACTTGGACTAATTGTGCATTTAGGCTATTTCTATCGTTCTGGTTTTTGTTTGCTTGAGTGATTTCATTTTTATTTATGATTATATATTTTTCTCTTCTACTGTTTTTCTCTTCTACTTTCAAGGTGATTTTTCTATTCTTTTTGAGATTAATTATAAAATCCAAAATTATTAATATATTTACCCTTTGCTAGGTCCTTGGAAGATTCAAAATTTTTAAAGTACCCAGAATTTTTGATCTACATCATAATTTCTTTAAATTTAATAAGATAGAAAAGGATATGCAAGATTAATACAGTTGTTACTTGTATTCACTTACATTTACTAATTTTTATATTTACTCAGCAATTTCTAGCCTGTTTACTGTTTTATTATTCATTATTTACTTGTTTTGTTTCTCAATCTCTTTATGGATCCTTTACAAATGTTCCTGACCACTTTTTGGAATCTTTTTTTAATTTTTCAAGAAATTTTAATTCATAAATAAAACTAAAAAAATGCATATTAATAGGACATGACAATATTTCAATGTATGTATTCATTGTACCATTCTTAAATCAGGCTAAGCAGATGTATCTCATAAAATATTTTTCATTTCTGTATGGTGAAATCTTTGAAAATTCTTTCTTCTATTTTTTAAAAATGTACAGCACATTATTAGTATCTGCAGGCATTCTACTCTGCGGTAGCAAACCAAACCTTCTTCTCCTGACTGTAATGTTGTAGCCGCTGATGGATTTCCCATGTCCCCTTCATTTTCTCCAACCTCTGGTGACCATCATTCTACTCTTATCCACAATGTGATCAACCTTCTTAGATTCCATATGTGACGTTGCATGGTACTTCTTTTCTATGCCTGGCTTATTTTACTTTATGTAATGATCACCAGTTCCATCTGTGTTGCTGAAAATTTTGTTATTTTTATGGATGAATAGAGTTCCACTATGTATAAGTACCACTTTAAAAAAAATATTCATCTATTGATGGATACTTAGATGGTCTCCATTTCTTGACTATGGTTGAATACTGCTGTAGTAAACATGGGGGTGCGGAATGTCTCAATGAATTGATATCATTTCCTTTGGTATGTACCAGACACTAAGACAACTCAGTAGTTCTAGTTTTAAGTTTTTGAGGAATCTCCATGTTGTTTTCCATACTAGCTATACTAATTTTATTTCCACCAACAAAGTCCAAGTTTGCCCTTTCTTTACATTCTCATCAACATTTGTTCTCTTTAGCATTTCTTGCTAAACCATTTTTATGGGAGTGAAGTGATATCTCTTTGTGGTATTGATTTCAATTTTCCTGATGATTAGTTTCATAAAGTTGTTTGCCATTTGTATGTCTGCTTTTGAGACATGCCTGTTGCTCACTGTTTTAAATCCCTGGTTATTTGGTTTTTCGTATTTAGTTTTGGAGTTTATTATATTCTAGACATCAACCCCTTGTCAGATTGTAGTATGCAAATGTTCTCTCTAATTGTGGAGTAGTCTCTACACTTTGATGATAATTTCCTTTGGAAAGGATTATTTCCTTTCCTTTGTAAAAGATTTCTGTTTTATATAATTCTGATTGTCTATTTTTGCTTTTGGTTTATTTAATTTTTTGATTGTGAAAAAAAATATTTGCCCATTTCAAAGTCCTGAAGAATTTTCCCTATATTTCCAATAACTTCATAATTTTAAGCCTTATATTAGTTTATTTATATTAGTATATTTAAGCTTATTTCTATAATTGGTATAAGTAGGCATATGGTTTTATTCTTCCACCTGTAAGTACCTAAATTTCCTAGCAACATTTATTGAAAAAAGTTCCTAGTTACAGACAAGAAATGGTAAATTCATAACCAATTTGGTCATACTTCATCTTCAAATAGCTTCTCCTCTCATTATATCAAGGTTTTCTAGAGCCTTCGGGGGAGCGACAGGGTGGAGTGCTCTATTCCATTTTAAGTGAGAATGGTACTTTTTGCCCATAATTTTTAAACGTAAAGGAACCTAATTTGTGGCTTTCCAAAATTTCATAGAAAATACATATGTAATAAGAGCACCTTCCTGTGATTCATTGCACTGTCTTGCAGTAGAAGAAGTCATCAAGATCTGGCTGGTGGAATGCAGTTCACAGTAAATGTAGCATGAGAGACGACAGATACTTTGATACTGTGTGAAAATGAATGAAAAGAAAGATACCTTAAGATAGGACAAACAAAGTGGGGAATCACCCAATACATCTGAATGGTGTTTAGCTTAACAATAATATTTTTGCAATAAAATTTTATAATCCCAAATTAAGATGTAACAAAACTAGACATGTTCAAAAGGAAATTGTCATTACAAAAAGAACTAGGTTTGTCTTTTTAAAAAGGGATATGTAAGGTTAGGAGAAATTATCACACTTACTTTAGAGCATATTTACTCACTCTATCTTCAAAAATACAATATTGCAGTTCTTCATTCAAATCTAGGAGTATATTTTTTCTAGAGACAAAGATGATACACATGTCAGTATTGCAAAACTAAAATAGTATATTGGGACTTGACTCACTAATAATGGACATAGATGAGTTGAGATAGAGGCTGTGTCCTTCATACAGCCACCATGACAATCCTGC
The DNA here is from genome assembly GCF_021218885.2 of Marmota monax. NCBI lineage: Eukaryota > Metazoa > Chordata > Mammalia > Rodentia > Sciuridae > Marmota > Marmota monax. The sequence continues at coordinate 164,910 of NW_026693118.1, forward strand.
TGCTCTTCAGACACCTTAGTCATCTGGTGTACGCCCCTGGTCTCTCCTGGCTCTTCTGCTATATATTTTCCTCTTATGCTTTTTCCTTTTCTCTGTGAAACACCATGAATGTTATTAGGAGAAGATGACCACACAAACTATATGTATGTCCATGCTTATTCCATTTTTATCTGTGAGCCTTAAAAATGTATAACTCCTTCTCTGTGACATTGCCAGCAAAATTTCAACACCTGTCACTCTTCACACACAGTGGCAGGAGATAAATTCCAATAATATTTTTGTTCTGTATACAGTCCCCAAAGTGACAAACCTTTGACTCGTATTTTTCTGTACGTGCCATTAACTGGGGGATTTTCAGAGTTCTTGTTCACAGTGCATGTCACAGTTCTTTATCACATTTTCCTAACTTCCATAAGACTGCTGACATTTATTTTAATTGCAGAACAACAATCACCAGTCTGGCACTTCTGAATCACATGGCCATTTATTCAGAGTTCAGATTAAGTGTCTTTAAACTTGATAATCAAAATTTATTAGAAAACATTTTTTTATCTATAGAGATGATAACCTCCACTGCTCATATAATACTTTTTTTCTGAGCTACCTTGACTTATTAGTTGTGGTCAGGAGCAATAGACAAATTTCCTAACTGAAGCTCATTCAGCTCTAGTTTCTACTCTTAAGGTCACCAGTGTGCTGGCACTATAGAGAATTTTATCTTTCAGAGGGATCTACCACAGTACTTATAAGGAAAAGACATACAAAATCATTGGCTATGTGGCAAAATATATCAAAACCACATTTTTAAAATAATAACAATGCTAAGATGAGTAGACACAATTTCTCCCATTCATGCTAAGGTTCACCTAAAAAATTCAGAAAATCGATCAATCTATCTTAAATATACAACATACAACAGCTCTGAAAGGTGGCAAGAAAAAGACAGATGGCTAAGGACTTCAGCTCTTAGAAATTCTATCCTGAGCTTTCCTATTGCCTCATGTATCCCAGACTGGATGCTACAGAAGAAAGGAACCCAATTTGTCAATGGAGCCAACAAGGCATAAAAAGTCTTCTGTTCCTTGTCAAAGGACAATGTTTTAAAAATAACCACACTATTCCAGCAAACACCATGGAAAAGATGCAGCCTCATCACTAACCCCATGGGTAAGAGGCTGGTGGGAACCCCCTCTCAGTGCTATGGTTTGGATATGGCTTGGGCTTGTCCACCCAAGAGTCCATGTGTCAGAAAGTTGGTCTCCTATGGCAATATAAGAGGTGGTTTTTAAGAGGTGGAGCATAGAGGGAGTTCTTGGGTCACTGGGGACATTGCCTTAAAAGAGATCATGGGACCCTAGTCTCTCTTTTTGGCTTCTCTCACTCCTCAGTGTACATTCTCACCACTCACCATAAAGCCTTTGCCAGTCAGTGAAGTAAACAAGTCTCTTTTCTTAACAAAGTTAGCCTTCTTAATGAAAAATGGACTTATATACTTGGTGTCCACCGCTACCCCACTCCTTCAATCCCACTGGTAGTGGGTCAAAAAATACTGAGTGAAGAGCTTGGAGTTTCATCCTTACCAGTCAGCATTCAATCCCGCCCTGCCCTGTGCTGTCAAGGAGGCCGTGTAGGATTCCTGGGCTTCCACTTCCACCCGGCAGTAATGAGATACCCCTGCCTTTTCCTGCCACAGGCAAAGGAGATTGAAAAGGGAGATGGAAATCTCACCACCCTCCAAAGGAAACAGACCACGCCCTGCTCACTATGTTGTGAGTGGGGGACACTTGGGGAGCAAGAACAAGGTGCTTTATTTCCTGCCAACCAGGTGGCATCAGTGGAGAACCTGAGAAGCCTCATCTCTGATCCACAGAAACAAACATCCACCATCTAACTCAGGATATCAAAGGATCAAGGAAAATAAAACAAGAATTTCATCCTCATTTTCATAACTGGGCAGGGCCTCACCTTCTTCAAGGTGTCAGTAGAGGCTGCTACAATAAGATATTGGCATATTATTCAGTCTTATAGAATAAATTCCAAAATTTCCAGGATATAATTAAAAACCATTATACCAAGAGCAAGAAAAACTTCAAATTGAATTATAACAGGTAAATCACTAGTCATTCAAACCAAGATGGCTCAGCTGCAGAGTTTTTCTCATAAGGATTCAAAGTAGCCACCATAAAACATTTTAAATAAGCAAATATTAACTTGCTTAAAAGAAACAAACAAACAAAAAACACAGGAGATCAAAAGTCATAGGAAGCAATTATAAGACATTAAAAAAAAGAACAAAATGGGAATTTTAAAACTTAAAATGTGAAACTGAACATTTAAAAAAAGAAACAAATTCAACAGCAGGCTTAATTATCTATCAGAAGACAAGAAAGAATTAATGAAGTTAAAGACAAACAATAAAACTATCTGATCTAAACAATAGAGAGAAAACAGACTCAAAAAACTGCACAGGATTTCAGAGACCTAACAAAAGACATAAAAAAAGGAGAAGGAGAATGAATAATAATATTTTTGTTATTATTAAAACATAATAAAATTATTATTAGTTATTAGTAGTAAAATTCATATTATTTGAGTAAATAGCTGAAAATTTCTAAAAACAAATAGAATAAAAATTTCATCAGAGATTGAAAAAATATAAAAATTTTTTACTCTATCACTATATAACTGAAAAATTTATGAATCTAATTAATAGATTATATAACTGAAAAATTTATGAATCTAATTAATATAAGTAGATACAACAGAAAAATAGATTAGTGAATGTGAAACATGTCAATAGAAAATAACAAGACTAAAATACAGAGAGAAAATTAAATCTGGACAATTATTTAAAAATGCATAAAATACCTATATTGCAATAGGGATTTCTAACATAGGTATAAGTAGAGTCCCAAAAGGAGAAGAGAGAAAGAATAGGGTTGGAGTAATATTGAAGGGATAATGGTTGAGACTGCTCTAAAATTAACAAAGAACATTGTGCCAAGAAACCAAGAAACGTCACAACACTCAAGCTAAAGAAAGAAAAGAAAGCAACTCGATTCATTGCAGAAAAAATTCTGAAAACCAAAATAAAAGAGAAAAACATCTTAAAGATGTTAAGGAATAAAATAGAAATATTATCATTTAGGGAATAATAAGGCAGATCTAACCATGTGCAATACAACTAAACAGCTCAAAGGAAAATATTTAGCTCCAAACACATAAACCTTAAAATTTAAAGCTTTGAATATCAATTATCTAACTCAGGAAACTAGAAAAGGGAAAGAAAGTGAAGCAGAAATCAAAGAAAAAGAAAAATAAGTGTATGCAAAGAAAAAATAGCAAAAGCAAAAATTGTTCTTTGAAAAAGTAGAAACAATTGATTAAAATATTACAATTGATTAAAATATATACAATTTAGGACAAAAGAAAGTAAAACCAAATCTCCAGTAGCAAGAATTAAGAAGACAAATAAAAACAGAAATGATACATATTAAAATGTTGAAAAGCAAACTCTGAGAACATCTTTTATGAATATATTTAAAAATCTAGAGTAAAAGGACTTTTTTTTCATAGATCACGTATTAACAAATGTGATAGAAAAGGAAGAAAATCATGAGTCTGACGTCTATTAAAAATAAAATCCAAAGACTATGTCACTCAGTGTTAGAGCTTATCAGGTGCAATACTATAAATAAAATAAATAAATCCACAATTTAAAAAAATACCAGAATGCAAACTCTAATCCTGATGAATTTATTGGTAAATTCTTCTTAATATTTTTAATGACAAAATTAAATAAATATAGACAAATGCTTTAAAAACAGAACTTATTAAACTTACTGATTTTGTATTTAAAATGGAAAAACAGAATAATCTCCATTGTACTTTCTGGGACAGAGACAGGAAAAATCATACTAGAGTGCTGGAAATAGCTATTAGGTTCCTTCTTGAGGGTCACATGAGTCAAAACAAATATTTGCAAATAAATGCCAAGTCATTTTGTTGATTTTTACCTGGTACTGTTTTTAAGTACAATATATTAATTAAACAATTATTTTAAAAAAAAAAAAAATTACAAAGTATTTGTGGTCATATGATAAGTAGAAAAAAAAATGCAATAATATTTGAAGAAAATCTAGCATGTCTAAATGTCTCTAAAATATACTTATATGCATAGGGGCCCACACACACACACATACACACACACACAGAGATAATAATGGTTCAACACAATCCATTCTATTTCAAGGCAAGTTCTAACAAATTAAACAAATAATAAGACTTTCCAACTACTTTTTTAGAGTACGGAAGAAAGGAAAACTTCCCCAAATTAGTTTGCTTGGGCTGCCATAACAAAATTCCATAGTCTTATACAGTCGACTTCCATAGTCTTGAAGTCGGGGAGTCTGGGAAGCCCAAGGTTAAGGTGTCATCATGTTGTTTTGAATGAGAACTCTGCTGTCTCTTCTTAAAAAGATAATCCTAGCATTTTAGGGCCCATCCTGATGACCTCGTTAACCTTAAGTGCCTCTTTATAGGTCCTACTTCCAAATATAGTTACACAGGGAGTCACATAGGAACTTGGGGAAACACAATTTAGTTCATAGCACTCCACAATTCACTTCTATGAGGCTAGTTTTATCTGGCCACAAGTATGAGAAAACTAAGAGAAAATAGAACAAATAGTTAATCTTATGAATAAACACACTAAAATTCTGTGCAGAAGTATTAGCATACACAATATATTAAAGTATAAAACAAAAATCCTTCTTAGATTCAATCATAAAAAATTCTACAAATCTACATATATGTGTAAAAACATATACTAAGAATTAAAAGAGAATTAAACAAACTGAATAACAGGTTCAGATAAAAGAATCTTTTAATAGAATGAAATAATAATTTGTGATTTTATAGAGATCTTAATACTTTACGGTAACTGCTTGAAACATAGTTACCAAAAACAAACAAATGAAATACTACATAGTAAATACTTAGATTGAAACAATAAATAATTTGCATTAAAGTCAATAAAAAGTTAAGTTGGGGCCTGGGGTTGTGGCTCAGTGGTAGAGTGCTCATCTCACACTCATGGGACCCTGAGTTCGATCCTCAGAACCACATAAAAAAAAAAAAATAAATGAGTGAAATAAAGGTATTGTGAATAAATATTTTTTTAAAAGTCAAATTGTTCACTACCACCATCTCTATATGTTATAGAAAAGATCCTAGTATCTACAATAAAAAAGAATTAAAAATATAATGAATGCCAATTATCAAACAAAACTGACTTTGTATAGTTCTACAATTGAAATGTTAAAATAAGATAACAGCAAGATTTCTGGAGATGAGAAAATTCAAAAGTTAAAAACACTTTTGTTAATAAAATATTTTAAAACTCCCAAATTTTAAACATACCATTTAAAGTACATTTTAAATTACTGTAAGTATAAAAATTCATCAAGCTTTATATTACTATTGGGTACTTTTCAATATGTAATATTATAATGGAAAAAAAATGCAAATAATTGCAAAATATTCCTTTGTAAGTGCAAAATTGTACAACTTAATTGAAAGGCATAACCTGAGAGTGCCATGGTCAGGCATCAGGCAATCTAAACTTAAGCACATTCATTCTTGTTAAAATTTCCATCTTGAAGATAAATTAGTGGTGCCCTTTGCTTTGCCTTATATTTCATCCTAGAAGTTCCATGAAATAAAAGAAATACCCAACATTATACAAGCTCCATCAGGTTTCATGATCCTTGAGGTCTCCCAACTTTGAGGAGTCCACAGCAACTTACACTCAGGTCTTTATACCAACACCACCTCCATTGTCCATATACTTCCCCCTACCACAGACCATATACCTCCTCTCTCCAGACCTAATCTGTGATATTTCATGCCACAACTGTACCAGATTTTCTCTAAATTTCATTTTGTCTGGCTTATCTCAAAAAAGAAAAGAAAAACCTTCATAACATTAATGACTTCCTTCTTATTGCTCTTTTTAACTATGAAATATGGCACTGATATATACATAATTCCACATTCCTGAAATTCTCTGATTTATTGAACTCAGAAAGATGCAACCTAGTGTGAAAGACAAAGTGGGTTTCACTAACACTCTTCTTGGACCAGCCACAGACAGAATAGATCTTTTAAGGGAAAACAACAAGTTAAAAAATAAATAAACTAGAGACTTACTTTACCCTGTTGAAAATAAAAGAAGAAACTTTTCTCTCCTTCCTCTTCTAGAGCATATACTGTAAAAGTTGTCTATGTGAATGAATAAATAAAAATCCTTTAAAAAGAAAAATAAGCTCCCTGGCAGCCTTAAGTCTTGAAGTATTTTTTTTTTTCCAAGGGCCTGCTAAGCATTTCTTTGAAATGTATTCATCAAGGAAGATGGTGCCTGTCCTCCTATTTCTGCATAGGGTAAGAATCTAACCTAAGAGTGGAACTTAGGTGGAGCCTAGCTTAACAGCCTAACAGCTGAAAGCATATGCTTTGCTCCAAGTTCAAAATTCCTTCCTGTCACAAAGAAAAGAGAACTTTGTTTTTCCTTTAGAAAAAGCAAATAAGCTAACACAGATGCCTGCCCCCACCTATCAAGTAAGTTTAGGATAAGCTCTCTGACAAAAGGTGCTGTCAAGTCCTCCTACTTGAGTACTCCTTATTGTTACATCCTGAGAATATGCATGAAATGGATGGCATCCAGTTGGTTATATAAAAGATTTAGTTCTGTATTTGCAATCTTTGTGGAATGCCTGTGATATTGCTATGCATCACATTCTGGTTTAATGCTTATTTAATAATTAATTGTTTCTCTTCTACCTATGTGGATAGAGGTTCTCTTCTTTTCTTTTCTTTCTTTCTTTTTTTTTATTTTGGTACCAGAGAATGAACCCAGGTGTTCACATCCCTCACATAACCATTGAGCCACATCCAGAGCCATTTTATATTTTTATTTAGAGACAGGGTCTTGCTAAGTTGCTTAGGACCTTCCTAAGTTATGGAGGCTGGCTTTGAACTTGCAATCCTCCTGCCTCAACCTCCTGAGCCACTGGGGTTACAGGCTTGCACTACTGCACCCAGCCCAAGTTGCTGCCTCTAACTGGATACACTAGAGAAAAAAAAGAGAGAGAGAAAAATATAAACCTCTGGGCTGTGGATATTTCGGGAAGGCCCAAAATGGCTACAGTTAGGCTTCTCGTGAGCTATGTTCTTAGTATGTAGTCAAGATCATGAACACCTGGGTTTAGCACATGTACTTATTATGGTCATAAACATTTGCTTGTGAGCATGTACCCACTTATATAAACTGTTGGAAATGTGTCTTCTCTGTTTGTCCTGCATATACAAAAGGGCTATGGAAGAACTCAGGGGGGGGATAAACAGAACTGGCTGGAGTTAACGGGGCTGGAGGTATACTGGGCAGGCTGCTGCCACCTTGAATAAAGCATGTCTACTATCCCAACTGTACTTTACATCTCCTTCCACCTGCTGCAGTCCTGAATCTGTTTCCCAAGGTCTGAGGTTCCACCTAACAACATCTCATAGGACTATACACCTAATTGAGAGAGATAGACCAAGTAATTGTCCTTGACTAATCAGCCATGTAGCAGAAATAAAGGGTATCAAAAGAATATAGAAGTATCTGGGTCATGTTCATTGCTATGGAAAATGGATCATTCATAGATATAAAAATTACCCAGAAAACTCTAAGTGTCCAATTTGTAGTATAGTAAATATTCATAGGGAGAAAGAACGAGTGGTTATTTTTCTACACTGTTTTCATTTCTATATAATCCTCTTGGAAGCTATCTCACACTTAACTTTGAAATAAGCTCTGGACTGCTCCTCAGTCTTCAATAAGTGAAATCTCATCTTTTCCCTCTTTCTAGAGCTTCAGTCTGGCAATAATTACCTTGAAGGTCACTGTATATCTCAAACATGCAAATGTATCTCTCTGCTTCCTGCAACCCCAAATAATTGGTATGGAAATTAATAAAGACCACCTAAATGAAAACAGGAAATAGCTATTCTTTCAGAGCTTCCTCAGGGAGTCAGCCACCATTACCTGTGTTGAGCAGAGAGAAAGGAAAATGTGATAGCTTTTTAGTGGAGAAGAGAGAAGGCTTCAGCTCTTCCCTGTCTGGAAGTCTTAGGCATGGGGTTTATGGAGGCAGGTCACAAGCAGGGCATGTTGTGTTTGGTTTTGGGAGCGAATTTGACTTTTGTTTTTGGTTTGTCCCAGATTGAATGCAGGGACAAAAAGTTGGGGCTGATTGCTGCAGAGGATGTGGTTTGCCTTTCCTGGGCTGGTTCACAGTTTGGGATCAGAGTCTGTTCTAGTTCCTAGGATGGCCACTTTGTTTGAACCTTCAATCTCTGTCTGGTCACACCTGAGCTGACTTTTCATCGCTAGTGTGAGCCCATGGACACCCTCCAAAGTAAGATTGTTGTTGCCTTAACCTGAAAACAACATCCCAGATCCTCATTGCTTTGTTTCAGCCATTCCCTTTCCCCACAACTCTCCACCATCTTCCACAACTACTCACCTCCTGTTTGATTCTTAGAAACCAATTCTTGACTCACAATGTCAGTAGCTCCCCTTCACTCATCCATTAAACATGAACTCTCCCTTCTCTAAACTCCTAGAGTTCTGACTACACTTCCCTTATCATTCTACTTCAGAACAAGGACAACAAAATCTTGCCTTGTTAAACTTTCTGTTTTGCTTCTTTTTTATCTCTTTTTAAAAAATTATAATTTTTTATTTTAATTAGGTTATTCATTTTATCTCTTTGGAGAGCAGGGTTCAAGTCTTAAAGGTCCTTTGTGAAATCATGGAATAATGAAAATACAGACTTTCAATCATAAGGGTCAGAATCTAAACACCGGCCCTGTCATGTGTTAGCTCTTAAAAGTTATACATTGAGTCTTGTTCTCCTAATGTATAAAATGGGAAATATGAATGAAAGCTCACTAGGTGGTAAGAATTGGAGAAAATACATGCGGATGGTACTGTCAACCAAGAATCACTTTGACTCCCTTTTTACTTTCATATCATTATGTACCATAAAAATAATGCTTGTAGCCGATCAGAGGAAGCCTGAATGCTGATAATTTAGACATCATAGTTTGCACCTGGCCATTGAGAAACTAATGTTAAGTGTTAAATAATAATGATCATTGTCCTTATCTCTCTCAATTAAGAAGGCATCTGATATATAGACTTGAATCTACAGAAAATATTATTTGTTGAGGAAATGACTCTTTAAATGTTAGAAGTAATAACAGTTCAGAATTCTACTGGGTTTTACAACCACTAGTTTTAAATTTATACATTTTTAAAGGATTTTGGGGAAAAAAGAGAGAAAAAAAACCTGTTTTATTTCTGACAATACAGTGTATTCCATTCATAAATATTTGCTTCAAAGCTCTGGGTCTAGGTTTGTTGTGAGAGTGAATTTATTTCCAATGAAAATCTATTTTTAAATCTAGCAGAAATAGAGAACCCAATCTCATAAAACAACATATAAGATAAATGTCATTGATTGACATTATGATAAGATTCCTGAATTCTTTTTATACTGTTCTAACTTTACGAGGAAGGATTCTTTTCAGTTTTAGTGACAGTGAAAAATACCATTTTGAAAACACTGAAAACTCACTTCCATTTTGCAAGCAACAGAGATTTGGAGTGTTTACATTTTAAAAGTAGCTTATCTGATTTACATTTGTAACCACTCAGGGGTTTTGTCTAAACATAAGACAACAATATTCTCTCTGAATCAGTGACAAAGCTTGTTGTCACAAAAACAGCACCACACTTATAAGCTATCTAAACTACCAGAAAAAAAAATATAAACTCCTAATCTTTTTGAAGTAAAAGCAAGAGGAAAACTAAGAAACACTATTTTTGGTTCTTGTCTTTTTTTACTGTACATGTCAGGTGTATATAAAATGTGTTTTATGGTTTTCAGGGGATCTTCATAGCATTAATAGTATAAATTTCTCTTTCAGATTATCATATAGTACTCTGTCTCGATTTTTAAAAAGCATGACTGTTAAGTTGGTATTAAAATACATTAGAATAGAGGCTGAGCTGTGGATCAGTGGCAGAGTACTTGCCTAGCACATGTGAGGCACTAGGTTCCATCCTCAGCATCAGATACAAAAATAAGCAAATAAAATAAGGGTATGCTTTCCATCTACAGCTACAAAAAATTAAAAAATTTAAAAATGTATTAGGATAATTGATTGTAATTCATATATTTCATGTAGAAAGTGCACCTGAGAAGTTACATTTATAAAACTCTGAATGAAAGGAAAAATTAACTATAATGTTTGTTTGAAATGAATGGTATTGTTAAGTGTGCTCCCAAGTTAATATAAAATTAATTCTATTTATAGGCTTCCTGGTCTTTTCTTTTTCTCCCCTTTGGTACTGGATTGAAACTACAGGCACTTTACCATTGAGCCACATACCCAGCCAATACTTTTAAATTTTTATTTTGAGACAGGGACTCATTAAGTTACTTAGAGCCAGCTAAGTTACCAAGGTTGATCGTGAATTTATGATACTCCTGCCTCAGCCTCCTGGGTCACTAGAATTACAGACACATGCCACTGCACCTGGTCTATTTATGAACTTTTAAAAATATTTTAATTGGGCTAGTTTTGTTCAGATTTGACAAGGTAACAGAAAAATAAATCATATTTCTTATTTTCTACAGCATGTTTACCATTTCATTCACTTTGTGAGATACATATACATTTATTTATGTTGTTATCTTGTTATCTGGTGTGCAGACAGGGATTCAGACAATAAACATCAACATCATACATGATTTAAAAAATTATCTGGAGGGTCATTTATATCATGCTGTTGTGTAGAATTGAATAATGAATCCCCAAAGATGTCCATGTCCTAATCCCAGAACCTGTCAACTCAGTATCTTACATGCAAAATAATTTTTCAGATACAAAAAAAATCAATTATCTTGTGATAAGGGGATTATCATGGTTTATCCAAATGGGCTTGCAAGCACCTTTAGTTACAAGCTTCTTTGTAAGAGAATCCAGGAGTACAGAGAAAACAGAAGAAGCTATATACTGTTGGCTTCAAAGAGGCAAGAAGGGGTCACAAGCCAAAGTACAAGTGTGGCCTCAAGAAGCTGGAAAAGACAGAGAAATGCATTCTTTATGGACTCCAGAGAAATGCATCCCTGCCAGCACCTTGAGTTTAGACCACACCTCCGAACCTATGCATAATTAGTAGGTTTTAGGTTTGTGGTACTTTGTTACAGCAACGATAGGAAATGAACAAAGTGATCTGAACATTTTATTTTTTTTTAATTTTGTTTCCATAGTTTATGAATTATTTTTGAATGCATGTCTTCTTCAGAGTGTATGCTTTTAAAAAGCAAACTATTGAAAAACCTACCTTGATAAATATTTATTCATTGGAAAAAGATGGGATTATTTTATAATGTTTTACTTTTTTCTTTTATTTCAGAACTTACATTAAAAATAATTTTTATATACCATGGAGCTACAACATAAATCTCACTAGCATAGGTTATTTGACAAGTGTTTGCTCTGGAATAGTGAAGTCTACATTTGAATTCAGGGCTCATTTCAATATCAGATGTCAAACATTGGACTTTAATAATTAATCCCTTAATGTTTCCATTCTTATGTCAAATAGGGATAATCTTCTTTAGGATGTTTCAAGAATTAAATAATACAAGTAATGAGGGTTTTTAAAGAGTGCTTTCTGGATAATGGGAGCTCAGTAAATTGCAAGTATATGATGATGTTGGTGATAATAATTACTAACAAGAAGCCCACCATCAAAGTCTTTATAAATAATCCATTTAAAGATTTTTGGAATCCAATGTGTAGACATAACTTTAATGGAAGTACATAAATGGCAGGAGGCAGTCCAACTTCTAGTTGGAGTGAAGTTGATGGAAGGAGGGTTGTGAGGGTGGTAAAGCCAGAAGCAGAGGCCAAGGACCGCTGATCTCCTTCAAATCAAAGAAAAATGAGCTCATATTTACTGAGGGTAGAAATGAAACTATCTTAATAATTTTATATAAAACATTTCATCAATTAAGATCAGCTTTTTGAAGCTATTAAAATGTATTTGAGAGGTAAGCTTTCATTTAAGTTATTTTATCTCCTTTTTGCAAAACAATATGTAACTTTAGCTGTTTTATTTGAAATAATTCTCAAAATAGGATTAATTGAACTTCAAAATTTATTATTCCAAACAACCTGTTAATATTTTTCAAATAGTCACTTAGTGATTGCAGCACATTGTAAAAATGCAAATAAATAGCCCAGGATCCTGCAGACATTCACATTTCCCTCCTTTCCATTCTTTCCCTACACATGCCACAGAACCCTTGTCCTTGGATCAGTGGAGTGTTCAATAAGCAATTTTCATTTTCATTTTTTCCAAAGTGTTTGGTATAAAAAATGTAACAGAATCTGGACTTAGATTGCCTACTCTAAAGATTTTATCCCAACTCTCTTTTCTGATCCTACAAAACACTTAAAGTTCAAACTCTTTTAAGCATCTCTGTCACACATTTTCTTTCAAAGGGAAATTAGGAGTAATCAATCATGATAGCCTGAGGGAGTTTCCAATGAAAAGAGTTATTTGAATATCTGCCTTCAAGGTTTCACCTCTTAATTTCTTATGAATATGTATTTCTCTTTTCATAAAATAAAAAGTGTAAGAAGAAACAAAAGCATTGACAGTACAAACCTTTAATGTACACTGTTCTTTAAAAGGGCTCTGCTCATTTTAACCTTATGTTTAGGAAAACCTTAACCAAATGTATATTGATTAGCTACCAGAGTTTATTTTTCCTTTGTTTTTCTACTTTAATTCTATGCTTTTAATTATATTAGTACCACTGAAAATCAAAACTAGTAAAGTAGTAGTTAATTGCTAATTCTAATGTAGTTGTACAATAGATATGGATTAAAGAAAATCAAAAGGGCACATTAAATGTCTTTCATATTAAAACATTTCCTCTCTAGAGAACAAATCTCCTAATGGCAGTGTGGGCAGATTCTGTAAGTTCCTAAACAGTTTTAATTATTGACAGTCTGATAGTGTTTAAAACTCTGATTGTCCTATGTGATGATTGTAATTCTCCTCATCCTAGGAGAGAAAGAGGTGTGTTCTCATCTGTCACTCCTGATGCAGACAGAGTACACAGGGTGGCAAGAGGAGACACTACCCACTACCTCGTCTAGGTTTATATTGTTACAGTATATTGGGTGATTAGCAATTTTTATAATATGCTATGTTTACAAACATTATTTCTGTTTTTCAATATACAAAAACAAAAAATCTTTAGTAGACTATGGAGGTATGATTCTTCTTGTAAATCATTTACTATGAAAATTAAGCAGTAAATGTGCCTGTAATCCCAGCCCCTCAGGAAGCTGAGGCAGGAGGATCTTGCCTTAAGGGACTAAGTAACTTAGTGAGACCCTGTCCCTAAATCAAATGATCAAATACAAAATAGAACTGGGGAGGTGACTCAGTGGTCCAGTGCCCCTGAGTTCAATCCCTGTAACCAAATAAAGAAAGAAAATTAAAGAGTAGAATGCTGGGTGGGGAACTGAGTAAAGAGGAAAAGGAATTTCAAAAATATAAGTGAAGAAGTAACAGTGATACTTGCAGTACCAACGCCCAATATTATGGTTTCTTGTTTTTCTTTTTGCAGTGCTAAGGATTGAACCCAGGGCCTCATGCATGCTGGAAGTTCCCCAGTCCCTACAGTACATCCAATGATGATATAACAACTGTTGTTTGGATTATAATGGACTAAATAAAGTCCTTCTTTAGTCCTTATGTGTGAGGGTTCTGTTAGTATAACAAGCTACCTGAGATAATCAACTTAAAAGATGAAAGGTTTCTTTTATCTCACAGTTTTGGAGGTTGTAGCAGATAGTCATCAACTCACTGCTTTTGTACTTGATTGAACACACTGTCAATTCATGGCTGAGGGGAAGCAAAGAGAGAGAGAAAGACATGGGAATGCCAAAATATCCTTTGAAGGCATAGTCCCAACAACAGGAAACCTTCCCACTAGGCCCCCCCTCTTCCAACAGTACCAAGCAGAGGACCACACCTTTAGCACACTAATATTTCCATTTCCCAGATACAGCAGTCGCCAAGTTTGAATCTCATTGAAAGACAAACCAAGGAGTCAGGAAGATGGAAAACAGTGTTTGCTAATAATTCCCTCTCAATCACAGTACCTTCTCATCCATACATAAAACAAAATTCTGTGGTCTGTGTAAAATTCTGTGACCTACCACAGCCTGTGCCTGCAGCAGATCACATATCAGGACACATCCTCAGGGAAGATGGCTGACAGAAAGAGAAAAGGGAGAGTTAAACTTGGTTTATTATGGGACACTCACCAATCTAATCAAAGAGAGGGCAATGGTAGGGAATAAACTGGGATTATTGATCTAGTTCATGTTTGTCAAACTGGATCCTCCCTGGAATCACCCGGGATCCTTACAAAATATTAGTGCCTGGGTCTTTTTCCCAGAGACTTGGATTTAATTGGCAGTGGTCTTCAAAATAATGATTTTTTCTTCATCTATACATCTCTAATTTTTAAAGTAAAAATCCTATTACAGTGGGTATCATGAGCTTAATTTAGTGTTGCTAGTGAATACCACTTACAAATTTAGTATCACATTTAATTGTAAGCATGATCATCACTGTTTCAATATTGAGAGGGAGGATGCATAAGTAATTAACATGACCAGATAAAATTAGTATAGTTTTTCATACTCAATACCAGGCTAGGTTCCACCTGTGATGTCATGCACCTCTATCCTATTGTGTACCTCAGGGATTCTTTTGGCTCAACTGATGAGGTCCTGGGATTTGAGGGCACATCATGGAGTGAACATTGAACATTTAGTTACTAGCATTTCTCCATTTCAATCTAATACAGGAGAGTGAAGACCTGAAAAGCTGTGAAAATAGCAGGAATACAGAGGAGGGAAAGATGAGCGCAGGGAGCATAAAACAAGATGGCAGATAACAGACCAAAGCAACAGAATTGAAAATAATTATGAATTTCTAGGAAACAAAGGAGTTTGTTTTTCATAGAAAAATAATGACTACTTGCAAAAATATAAAACTATAGTAACTCTACATAGACACCTGCATACATAATCATTTCCCTCTCTTCCCTTACTGATTTGCCTCAAGTATAAACATGGTTAAAAATGTCATTATATTTTTAACATTCGGGGCAACACAGTACAATATCCATTTGTACTGTGAGCAAAGGGAAGCTCCATGGCTCTTATCACGCTCAAACTCCATGTCTTACAGAGCTGCCTCTATCTTACTTACACTTTTGAGGAAAATAACCTTGCAAAGTCTCCAAGTTGTAATGGATGGAATTTGTTTTTTTCTCTTTTTGGGTAAAGAATGTATCATTTCCATGAAAAATAGTTAAACTATCTCCAGTGGGTGTGTGCCACTGATGTTGCCTGTAGTTTTAATATGGTTAGAGTGTCTGTATGGGTTCTGAGTGACCAAATTTGGGCAGACAGTGGTGTGCCATGTTTGATTCTCCAGTAACAAGCCCCAAACTTCAGAATAATTTGCAATTGTTCAGTAGGTAATTTTTCTTGAGATGAACATCTTTGAAAAGGATGAGAGTAAGCAGGCATGGCCAGAGGGAGATAAAAATGGCAATACAGTCTCAGAAGCCTCAGGAGTTCTGAAATGGAAGGAGTGAGAAGTTGGAGTAAGGAGGTCAGGTCTTTAGACCCTCTCATTTATCAATCAGGGATACAAGATGACCTTGAAATGGTGTATGACCTTGTACAGCCCCTCCAGCTATAGCCACGACAAGATGGCTGAGAACACAGAACTTATGCCAGCCACATCCCTCAGCAGCTGGGCAGGTAACTCCCTCATTTCAAAAGAAGCCTCTGGTGCCACAGAGCAGCATTTGCCAGGGGGTCTCTGGGAGTTGCTCTGAATAGTATTCCATTTTCATTTTACCAGCCAGCATTCACCACCACCCTTTGCAGTGATCTGTCTGCATCACAGAGGCTGGGGGTATAGGACCCCTATTTCCCAGAATTCATTACCAGCCAGATCCCAGATCAGATGTTACAACCAAGAAGCCTGGTATGAGGGTTCCTAGACAGAAGATCAGTAGAGACAATTACTACTTCTTTGCAAGCCCTTGCAACATCTTTCCTGGCTCTTCCTCAAAAGATAGCTCAGATCATCGGTGATGTGGATCTCACAACAATAATGCTGGACTGGACCATCTTACTTTCCAACACTTTTTTTATATAAAAATGTAATATCCTGTATTAAAACATCTGAAGTACTTTCTGTTTTCCAGTCACAGTTACTGATATATTTGTTGATTATATGATGCATTTGTACATGTTGTTGAAAAGCCTATGTACTCCAAAATCATGGAACAAAAAAGGTTAGGAGCTGACCAATCACAACCTAAACAACTTTGTAAACATTCTGCTAACAACAGAATCATAGCAATGCTCATACAAGTATTTTTCCTAATTAAAAAAAATATGCTAAGTTTGTAACAAAGCAAAAAATAATTTTAAAGCAAAGGGCAATGTGTAAAAGAATTGAAGAAACCAATGGAACATGCCCTTGTCAAAGGACATGGCCAGGAGCCAAGAGGAGGTCAGTCTTGCATGGTACAATTTCTCTACATTCAGTATATTTGCTATCAGTTGGCACCATTCCTTGGAAACAAAACATCAATATACAACAATAACACACAAACTGATGTGACTTCTAAGGTACAATGACATTATTACCCTCATTTTCACCACACATGTACTAATTTATATTAGAGAAACACATGTTTTAGCAAAACATAATATTGTCCTTTTCGGTACTTTATACCTAAGCAATGCACTCTGTATGGTGTTCCTGATGACCTGGCAAATCATCGGCTAGACCTGTATTATGTCTTTTACAAGAGTCCTATGATGCCTTTCTGTGAATTTTGTAGATGAGAAAGGCAAAGTCAATATAAAAAGAATTCTTTACTCATTTGACTTGCATTAATACTTTCTAATTGATCTCATTCTATATACTCTTGCCCAAAGGCTAACCCTTAGTCTCTTCTCTAAGTAGCAATTGCTATGCTAAAGGTAACCTAATATTTTTTTTTTTCCTTAAGGACTTCCAGGACTCCTCAACATACTGAGAATGAGATCCCCAATCCTGCCTGTGTCTATGAGGGTACACAATCCTCTCTATGTGCTACTTGTTCTACTCAATTCCTCCCAATGCTTCACCTCCCTCTTTGTTTCTCAAACCAGCGAACCATGCTAGCTCCTCAGAGTCTGTCCAAACAGGTGGAAGTACATTCTGTCTATGTACAGTTCATTCTGTCTCTCCATTGACCTCTATTTTAACAGAGAGGCCTTCTGGGGCCATCCCAATGAAAATACCATCTTTACTTCTTCACAGCACTTCTGAAAAAATGTTTTACATATATGTGTTTTATTTTCTCTCTACCTAACTTGGATTTCAAGTACTTCAGAATCTAGAATGGTGCATGTAGCACATTAAATGCACTCATAAATATTTGGTAACTGAACCAATAAATTGGAAAGATGTAGAAGACAAGTTAGACATCAGCAAATGCCTAAAATAAAATAGAATACACTGTAGAAATGGCCTCCATTGTGCCAGTTTGTGTTATTTCATCTATATGTTCCCTTCCACTCCATACATGAATTTTATTCATTCCATGGTTCTTGTAGAGATTTCCTTTCATGTCTAAGGTACAACATCTTAAATAGACTTTTGGTAGATTTATTATTTTTTTAGGTACTCAACAGTTAAGGAACAACACTATACATGTGGAATTTATAGACTTTGTCAGTAAGTTAAAAAATAGATTTTCTTTGGTAAATAGATTTGGAGAGGTGAGAGGTGTTGATGCTATAATGTGTGTGTGTGTGTGTATGGTATTTTTAATTTTAAATAAGCATATTTTTATTTTTAGAAAAAAATTAAAAGGTAAAGTATTTTTATTCTACAGAAAAAGAGCAGTAAAATATTTACCTGATTTCCCTAGGCTTTTTTTAACCAGCTTTCAATCTTTGACTAATTTGTTAATTTCCATGAATCTTATAATCACATTATAAGATAAAAGCAAATGTAACCTCTGATTTAAAATTGAGTTAGCAATATTGGCTTATATCAATCTTCACAGGCTCCCACTAGATTCACCATACATGTAAAGAAAAGAAGAACATTTCTAACAGTATGTCTTAGTTTAGGCTACTACAACAAAATGACATCAACAGGATGGCCTATAAAAAACAGAGTGTCAAGTTTCTCACAGCTCTGGGGCTGGAAGTCTGAGATCAGTGTGTCAGCCTGGTGAATTTTGACGGCCCCATCCAGGCTCTGTGTACACATGGGAGAGAGCAGAAGAAGGAAGCCAGTTCCCTGGTGATTCTTAGGAGTACACTCACCATAATCATGAATGTAACACCCTCATGAGCTCATCTAATCCTAGATTTAGTCCATGATGCACCACCAGAAGTCCAGTAGCTGTGTTTCAAGTAATATGTGATAGTTTCTCTGGAATAGAGATTATCATAACTAAATTGAGAAATATACATAACTGCAGATGAGCATTTGCCTTGTCCACATGATAGTAGAAAGGCACGTATGTTGGCCCACCTGCCTGATACTTATCCTGGGTTTACAAACTTAAGGTTTTTCTTTTCATAGAAATTTAAGTAACTTCCTATCCACTTAGCAGTGCTATCTAAAGGAGGCTAAATGTTGTTTCCATAACCCCAATCTCTGATAATGGTATTTATTTATGTAACTATTTATTTTCTGCAGTAGGGAATATTGAACCTAGTGCCTAGGCAAGACTCTACCACTGAACTCCACTCCCAGCCCTGTTTATTTAAAATATCCAATTAGGAGACCATCACCAACACCACTCCAAGATACACACACATGCACTCAATCTGTCTCAAAGAAAACGGACACCTGCATGTCATCACAGACTTGCAGGCTTAATATTCACAACAAAAATGAAGAGTAAATGTGCCAGGGACAAGAAGGATCGCTGGTGGCAATGCATGTTGGAGACAAGTTCTAATGTCATAGTGTGTTTGGAGTATCCAAAAGACAGGAAGTGGTGGGATCCATTTCACTTTGGCAGAGCACGAGGCAACTAAATCTTAACATTCTCTGAGATTGGCATTAATAGCCACACATTTACCCAGCATGTAGATGAAAATCTTTGCATGAAGAAATAGCAAGTCCAGGCATCCATACATTTGGCTTGTTAGCTGTACCTTCTACTAGAAGCCACACTCACCAAGGAATAGTAAACATAAATAAAGTCTAACTGGCTGATTAAATCAAATTGCAACTGAAATAGCAAATGAAAGAAACAAAAAACAATATAAGTTACTTATATCTTAAAACTAAATACCTTAAATCTAAAAAAATGAAAATTACATTCATTTACATATTTTAATTTGAAATTTTGTGTAGTTCACATATAACATTATATGCATTTATTATTTAATACAAAGACCATTTAAAAATGACTGTGGACATTTTCAGCAGAATGAAAGAAGAGAAAGAACAGAACTTACATGAAAAAAAATCAACATGATTTAACAATTGAAATAGAGATAATAAAAGTATAATAAAAAGAGACAGAAAATTTGCTAAAACAATTTAAAGCTAGATTAGTGAGAGTGAAGTACTAATTTAATACTCATTTTTAAACATGAATAGCAAAATTCAAATTCTATTATGAATGAAGAAATGAAAATGTTAATAATATTTTCAAAGGCTATAGATAAATATGGTATAAAGACAGCACAAATTCAACATAAGATTTATTGATATATTTAAGGGGGAATAAAAAATTTAGTAAAACACAAATTGAAGAATAAATGTGCTCACTGAAATCTATTGAATATGTTTGAATTATAAAAGAAAAGACAAGATAAACACAACACTTTGAGAATTAAAACTAACCTGGGAGAGTCTTTGGCAAAAATAAATTCCAAATGACAATAGTACAAATATTTATAGATTTTTAGAGAAAACTTGTTGGCTTGATAATTTTATACCCACCTTTTTTGTTATTCCTACATGAGTGACTATGTGAAAGCAGTAAAATCTTCATATCTGGAAGGTTCAAAAATTTGTTCCCAATTATTTCTTCTAGAAAAAATTGCTTGAAGACACACCTATGAAGCACATGAAATAAAAAGCAAAATTAGAAAAGTCCTAATTAAATTTTAAAAGTTTTTTCATCTCCTATGGGACCATCAAAAATACACCCTTTTTGATAGGAACCACTGAAATAATTCTCATTTTCTGAGAAATTCAATAAATTTAGTTTTCAATTGTTACAAATATATAAGATGTTAGAGAGTTGTAGGTGAAAATGTAGCTGAATTAGAAGGAGCACATATGTCAGAAAATGCAGGGTGAATAACTTGCAATGCAGATAACAACAAATAAGTGTTTTAACATGCAGAAAAATGCAGATAAAAATAGACCTTTAAAATTCTTATGTAATTAGTTATATTGCTATGTACTATATATTACTGTTCCTTCTGCTATCATTACCACTAGGGTCACTGCTGACACTGTTCCTAATGATACAATTAGACATGTCATGTATGGAGTATTATGCTCTCATGCAACCTAATACATGTTTTACACAATTAACAATCACATAAATCATGAAGTTTGTACTGGTATTGTGTCCATTTCCTGAATGTAGACATGAAGAGTCAGAGATTTTTAGCAATTTGCCCAAGATCTTACAAATCTTTCAAATTACCATGTGATCAAAGATTAAATCTGTGACAATTTTTATGAGTTTCAAAAAACTCACTAAATAACCTTGTAATTAAATTTAAGAAATGCCTTTGGAAGACCTTGGCTTAAGGCACCACTGGCTGAGAGATTCATAATTTTCTTTAAATATAATTATACTGATTAAAGTAAAAACATCCACACTATCAGAAAAAAATGCCCAAATGCTCACTTACTTACTTTTTAAGATTGAAGTAAATTTTAACAAAATAAATTTTACTTTCAGTATTTAAATTTAAAGTTTATGTATTTTATGATGAAAAACAAAATAGTAAGTTAAAGCAAAAACATTGAGGGTAGCCCATGGGTCTAAGAAATCCCAAAGAATATTTAGAACTTGTCAATAAAATGTCCCCTCTAGGCTTTGGCCACTTTTGCCTGGCACAGCAGAAGAGTAAGAATGAAGTTATAGCATTTCATGGTCAGATTAAATATTTGGATCAATTTTTAAAAGCTTATATTGGTGATTAAATTCCAAGAACAGCTTTCACAGTCAAAATGATTCAGGAATACCTTACAAAACATTTTAGGATCTTTTTAGCACTAACTGACAATAAAGGATGTGTGTAGACTCTTTTGCCCCTTTTGATGGACA
Source organism: Marmota monax (assembly GCF_021218885.2). Lineage (NCBI taxonomy): Eukaryota > Metazoa > Chordata > Mammalia > Rodentia > Sciuridae > Marmota > Marmota monax. The sequence continues at coordinate 186,455 of NW_026693118.1, forward strand.
CTGCAGCCCAGTTTCCCTTGGATCCACTGCCATTTGGGGGTACTCCTTTCTTGCTTCAGCATGTGTTTATTTCCAATGGTCTGCAGGTGTGTCTCTTTATTCTGAAAAGTGTGGCCCTTGGAAAACAGGGTCACCTTGTGCATGGGCTAAGAGGTCTAGGAGTCCCTGGGAAGTTTTATCTGTTGCTGGGAACCCTAAAGCCCTTAGCCATCAGTTGACTGGAATAGGAATTACAAAAGCCCACATGGTGTCCAGCCATGGGTAATTGTGGGGGGTTAGGGTTAGGGGGGGCAGAGAGTTGCAGGGGTGAGGCTTCTCCAGTTATTCTAACCCATCCTCCTACTTATCTCCTTTATAGAGTAACAGTAATCCAGGGTTGTCTTATTAATCTCCTGCTTACCTACTTTGTTTCCTCAATAGGAATATAGGAAACACATGGAATATTTTCTCCGACCTTAACTCATTAGTTCATTTGGGAATCATTCACTCAATGGGTTCCAGCCCTGTTTTATGTCAGGCTAGATAACAGGAGACACCTTGAAAGTGGAAACCCTCAAATTCTATCCAAAGTGCTCCAGTCTCCAATCTTTGGAAGAATATAGAGAATCAAACTGATAAAGCTATCCATACATAAACTCTCCCATATATAAGTATAGGTTTTTGAGATTCTAGGGACTGCATGCATAAATTAATAGACACTGCATATATGTTTGTTGAATGAAAAAGTCTGGAATGCCCCTCAAAGGTTCATGGTTGAAGGCTTGGTTAACATGCAGCAAGTTCACAAGTAGAACATCTGGGAAGTGACTGGATCATTGAACGCTCTGATCTCATCCATGGATTGATCCACTGATAGCTCAATGGACCACTGGGAGGTGATGGAGGCTATAAAAGTTGGGACCTGATAGAAAGAATAGGTGCTTCAAGATGTGCATGCTGAGACTTGTCACCAGCCTCTCTTCTCTCTCTCTCTCTCTCTCTCTCTCTCTCTCTCTCTCTCTCTCTCTCTCTCTCTCTCTCTCTCACTCTTTCCTGGCTACCATGAACTCAGCACATTTTCTCTACCACACCTTTTCCCCCAGATGTTTTCTCTTGCCTCAGGCTCAGAGCTATGGCACAATAGACCATGCACTGAAACCATGAATCAAAGTAAACATCTTTTTCCTTCAAGTAGATCATACCTTATGTATTGGTCACAATGACAAAAAGCTAACACATTATTATATCTGAGAATGAGGATTAGAATATAGACTTAATAACTTTGAAGAACAAGTAAATTTGAAACAAGAAAGAAGAATAAGAGCTTTAATTGGTTAAAAAAAATGAAGAGTAGTCAGCTCACTGTGTGAGTGGAATTCAAGGCAGAGGTCTTAGTGGGAAACCTCTGGTAGCCATCAGCATGTAGATGGGACTTAAAGGAATGTGTTGATATAAAACCACCTGGGGTCTATGATCCAATGAGGATGAGATCCCACAACTGACTTTTAGAGCACTCCAAAACATGGGAAAGAACCCATAAAGGAGACTGAGACAGAGGAGCTGATGAAGGATGGGGAGAATTGAGTCGCACAGGACACCAACAAAGTTTTTCACGAAGAAAGAGAATAGAATTGTTCCCAATGCCGCCTCATGAAGCAAGATGATGACTAATACAGTATTGATGGGTTGAAGCTCCTGGAGTAGTTTTCTGACCCTCATCCACCCCCACTGCCTTTAGGTATTCAATAAACAGTCATTAGCTGCTGCCCCTTGTCACTGCTGCCTCATGTTCTCAAGTAAAAATTTATGGTGACAAGTTTTCCAGTGAAAGTACAGTCCTGGCTTATCTCAAGTGTAATTTGGAGGCACTACATCTAATACATGCTCCAAGAGTCCTTCAATTAGTATAAATCCTTCAGGTAAGAAGTCCATTTCCAAGCCAAAAGTGACTGTGGCTAAGTGGCTACAGATACTCATTTCAGTCTATGTTTTATTCATGTCAACCTTAGTCACATTTACAGTTTGAGGAGTCTATTACTTCAAAATGCCTCCCAAGAGGAGGGGGGAAGTTACTAAATGAATCAGTATATATATATTAAGTGCCAAAGTGTATTCCATGTGAACTATTCCTTTCCCTTTTTTGTTTTTTTTTTTTTTTTTGCCTTAGCACTTCATGTCTAAAACCAATCTACTCTTTCTAGAGAGAAACAAGGAAAAAAATCGTGCACTTAGCATTTCATCATTTCCACATGAAAACGTTCTATTATCTGCTCTTCAAAATGACCCCAAGTAGATAGAAGACTGTGGGTGGCCTAATAAAATGTATTCCCCTGAAAGACTGGGACATGTTACAGTTCCCTGTTCTTGTTCTGCAGTCTTTCAGTACAGTCACTATTTCAAGTCTACTTGAGGAATAGACCTGCCTCCTCCCAGGCCCAATTACCTTTATAAATGACAGCAAATCTCTGTTGAATGAAAGATGAAAGGAAAGAGAAAAAACATTAAGATATTTTGTCCTACTTTTTTCGACTTGTTGAAAATAATCATTTGTCACATCGGGCCTATTTGTCACACCGGAGCTTTTTCTCTTTTGCCAGAAGCCTCTGACAGGCTGGATGAAAAAAGCGAAAGTGAAGATGAATTGGCAGCAGGATGGTTTCTGCTCTGTCTCCCAGTCTTTCTAATTTTTCTTCCGATGAAATATATATACAATATCAAGTCAGGGAAGTGAAAGAAACACCTATGGGGTGAAGTGAGAGTAACCAAGTCCTTTTTATAGTAAAGAAACAGCTATTAAAAAATATCTGTCTCTTCCACTTTCTGCAGTCCAGTTTTACCCCCAGTCTTTGTATCTGTAAAATGAAAATGTGTTTTCCTTTGGAAACGAGAAATGACAGATGGCTCAGGGAGGCTGAGGATTGAGAGGAGATGAAGGGAGGGAATGGAGAACTTGGGCTAAATAAATACTAAAAAAAATAAACCAACTTAAGGGAGAAGATTGTGTTCTACAAGACTTTGTCAGGATGAAATATTTTAAGTTAAATATAACAAATCACTAAGAATAAACAGAAGAAAATAATATGTCCCTGAAATAACTTAAAATGATAGAGGATTATATCACACCTGAAGTAAACTCTGAAGTTACAATAAACTTCCCAGGTGCACTGCATCATCTGGTTAAGGGTTGCTTCTCTAGTTGATTTGACATGTGGTCCCAGAGCCCCTGCCCAAACACACTGGAACAGAAAGCCTGCAAGTGGTTTCACATCACTTCTTTATTTTAGAGTAAGGTAGCTTCTAGTCATCAGCCCTAATTCAACTATGTTGTATTCCTCAATAAAAGTTAAATTCTTATATCATATTTTTAGCCAGAAATGTTTTCTCAAAGTCTGACATTCTTTTGGTTAAATACCCTTGTATTTTTTTTTTTTTTGCTTTGGCTTTATTTGTGTTTATTTTCACCAATAATATCTTGCATAGTTAGGAAGCCCTTATGAAATCTTATGAACTTTGTTGTTATTTACTGGTTTAAAAATACACTGCCCATTACCTTTGTGTAGCAGCTAATTGCCTAAGGTATTTTTTTAACAGGCATTGTTAAGCCATACTGAACTGATATTTAAGCAAAACACTAAATATTTTCCCCTCACCTTTGTTTTTCCATAGAAATTTTGGCAGATTTCCCAGTAGTCCAGTTATACCCACAGCCTTTTTATCTGTGAAATGAAAATGCACTTTTCTCTTGGAAACAGAGAAATGACAGATGGTGCAGGAAGCATAGTAACCTGTATTTGAGGAATCAGATGATTAAAACTAGTGTCAGAATTCAAGGTCTTGAAGTTAGACTGACCACATGATGCTCTGGCATCATTTATGAGCAGGAATGACACCCATCACTCCTAAGCAGAAAAGCCAGGGTGTGGTCTCCTTTCCCTCTGCCTCACCCCCTCAGCTGTTAAGTTATAATAGGCTCTCCTAGCATTGCAATGAGATCACAGTGGTTTTGAATGAAGACTCCATAGATGTACAACATTCACCTAGAATAAATCTTTAAGGAAGGAAAAATTGACTTCAGCCACCCCAGAAAAAAAATTCCTTATCCTGACTGATTAAAGCAGTAAATTAAGAATCAGTACAGAAATTCTGTAAAGTATGATCCACATTCGAATCTGCCCCATTCCTACCTCCACTATGCAGAACAAGGCCTGTTTTGGCCCCAATCCAGCTAGGACATAAAATTGCCATCCCCATAGATCATACTCCCATAGGTACTTTCCTGTAAGAGCTATTCCTCATCCACAGGAAGAAACAGTTTTGAGGACATAAGGATAAGAGCGTCTCAAATTCTCAAAGTTGTTTATAAATAAGAACAATTAAAAGAGATATAATATTCTATAAAAAACTATATTTTAGGTAAGGAAGATTTGAAACCTGGATCCCAACACAAGATGTGATATGCACACAGTATATCTGTTAGACCACACTACTTCACTCATGGGCCTCTGAGAGGGAGATGCATACCTAAACACAAGGATTACTTCCCAGCTTTTATCAGAAGAACCAGGATAAAAATATACCTTCATAGACCTTTTGTCTTTGTTAAGGAAAACAAACTGGGCCAGGAGTGTTGGTGCCCATGAGTTCAAAGCCAGGCCTAGCAATATAGTGATCAGGTCTCCAAAAATGCAATCAATCAAAACAAACTAAAGACAATAAATAGAAAACTGGGCTAAATTCTTAAACTATGATTTATACAGTTAGTTTTTGCAGCCTATTTACTTATTCATGGTAGTGTTGGGCATATTTTATGAAATGCTTTCATTGTTTATGCTTTACATAGGTCCCTAATTTTACTTTTCCTATGTGAACTCAAATTTCTGAATTTCAAATAATTTTAATATCTAGGAAGTAATCATCAAGTATGGGGAAAAGATGGTTTATAATTTACTAGTATTTAATATATTTGAGGGAAAGATGTGGTTTTTATTTTTCCTTTATGGCTGATTCCTAGAGATAAAGTACCAGTAAACAGGAAGATAGCTAATAATACTTTCCAAATTTAAAAAGTAATTCAGACGCCAAAAAACAATTGTTGACAGAATTTTGAGAACCATATGGTTTCCCTTAACAGTGTTAATAAAGAGAAAATAATCTCTTGTTGAATTATCTTTTTGTTGTTGTTGTTATTACTAATGAAATAACACACATGCCCACTCAAATGTATTATCCTGAGTATATTTACTCTTCTAGAATTATCATGTTATTTTGTTATTTTTATTTACTATCTATAGCAGTCATAAATTTGATAAATGTTTTATGAAAGTAAAATAGGAAAGACCACGAAAATAGTTCATGAGCATTTTAAAATAATAAGTAAATGGATATTTAAATCACTCATCTTTACTTTAATGATGGAATGCTAAAGTATTACACTGATTCACCCATAAGAGATCTTCCCCTAAATATCAAGCCTATTGTTCTATCAATTTATAGGAACTAATGAGAGATTAAATGTAAGCAACTCTGAGGTAGCAATCAGAAATCTGAAAGCGTGTGTGATACACTAACAATAACCACTGGTAATTATTAAGGGTTAATAATGACATGGTGCTTGTATCAAGCCATAAAACATTCTGAATCATACATGACAACAGTGATCATCATTTAAGTAATACATAAAATAGGAAGGGAAACATAAAACAGTATTTGCAAAGTTGATAGTTATAATAATGAAAAATTTGCTATATACTTACTTATATTTAAGCTGATCAGGCCCTGGTTCTCTTCCAAAAACCTAGAGAGCTTCTTTCATTTCTAGAACATTAGTGTAAACCAGTTATGACTACAATTTCAATGCCTACTGGTAAGGAAATGTCTACATTATATAATTTGAAGAAAATAATCAATGAACATATATATTATTCAACAATTATCGAGTGCCCATCATGTGCCACACACCAAGCAGGAAGCGATGCTGCTGAGGAGAAGTTTCTCCTCTCACAGACCCTGCAACTTTGAAGAGGACTCAGGTCCCTGATGGCTCTCTAATGTAGTAAGTACAGAAGAATGTGGGTGCACATTGGTGGGCATCCGAATTAGGCCAGCTATTATTAGAAAATGGGAATATATATAATATATGTATAGCTGTATAGCAGACTGTTCCAGGGTGAAGGAACAGAAGCCATGAGGAAGTTGAAACAAAAAGATGAATCTGGGGAACACACATCATTCTCTAGGACTAAGACAGACATGGAAAGTGGAAGGCCACTGGGTGGAGTGAAAGAGATAAGCAGGGTAGATCAGTGAGGCAGAGGTTAAATGTTTTCACTGACCCTGCTGGAACCACAGAAGGATCTGAAGCAAGGAATTGGAATCATTAGATTTGCATTTTACAAGACTGCCAATACAAGAGGAATCTGCATTACAGAGGTATAAATAAAGAGACCCACCAATACTGGGCCTAGAGAGCAAAGGATGTAACATCCAAACTTTCACCAGGTCCTATGGAATCTATTTTTGTTTAGACTCCATAGGATCTGGTGAAAGTTTGGATGTTACAGTGTTTAGACTCCACAGGACCTGGTGAAATTTTGGATGTTACAAGTGTCAGTGTTTAGACTCCATAGGACCTGGTGAAAGTTTGGATGTTACACCTGAGTGAGATTAAAAATAATAATAATAATAATAACTAGTATGCTGCCCAGATTACTAGTCAATTATGCCAACAGGGATGAAAGGAATAGATCTGGAGAAGTAAGAATGTGAATTGATGTGTATGCGTCCAATATTGATAAGCTGATTAAGACAGTTTGGGGACATGCAAGTAGATGTCCACAGAAAAGCAACTGTATATGCTAGTCTGGGTTACAGGTACAATTTCTCAAGCACTTCATGCTATATTCTGGATAATTGCTTCTGCTCAAGTTTTTAATTCTCTCTTTAGCTATTCAAACTGCTAATAAACCTCTGTGGAATTTTTTAATTTTGGAAATTGTTGTTGCAATTCATAGATGTTTCATTTGCTTTTATTCCCAAATCTGACTTCGTTATTTTTATTTTTTTCAGTTTCTTGAAGAGACAGCTTCAAGTTTATGTTTTATTTCCTGAAGCACATAAAGCATAATGGTTTTATAATTCATATCTGATAGTCCTGACATCTGAAGAGTTACTGGGTCTATTAGGTTAGTTGCTTCTGTGGGTTCTCATTCAGGAAACCTTGATTAATTGTGTATGTGGTGATCCTTGACTTCTTGCAGTTCAGAGAATTTGAAAAATTATACATAGGAATACTTTGTCCCCTTAGATAAAGGGAACATCTTCCACAGAAGACTCATATTTATTATGGTGAAATATATAGTTAAAGGGAACATCTTCCACAGAGGGCTCATATTTATTATGGTGAAATACATAGTGGCAGTGTGCTGGGGTTTCAACTTCCAGCTTGAGACTCTGGTGGTCCTTGGACCACCCAACCTGCACACTGTGACTGCTAATCCACACAGTCCCGTCTCAGGGATGGCTCAAACCTGCTCATCCTCAGGGTACAGTAGCAATGTCTCTATGCAGATATGACCCCTTATGGACCCTTTGCCTGGTCTTAAGCACCTCGTTCTGAATAGAGCCACTCCATATTAGTTCCCAATACATAACAATGTAAAATGCTTACATTTCTGAATTCTTGTTTTCCTTGTGTTTCAAATTTAATCTAGGTATTATTTGTAATATTGCCAGGACTTTTATGATTTAAGGAAGGTATTTTTTTCCCTTTCAGAGTTCTGTTGATTTTCAATAGGATAGTTGATCTGAATTATCTGACCTACCAGGATCACAAACTAGAATTTTGAATTTGCTAATATTTAGGAAGTAAATATATTTTAAAGTTATGGAGGTATAAATGAAGCAAATATATAAATAAAGTGAAAAGAGTAAAGGTTTAAGGATGGCTCTTTGTAAATGACAAAATGTTGGGCTAACAAGTCCATAAAAGTACAATAAAGAAATAAAAGATTTGGTATAAACCCGCCCCCCTAAAAAATAGTATCAGAGGAGATACAGAGAAAGCTAGGTATGTGAATGAAAGAATATTCAGTGCCAAATGCAGCAGTAACAATGAATAATGTGAAGATAAAAATAATCAATGGATCTGTGTGTGGAAACTTTGGTGATTTTAACAACAGCACTTTCAATGAAGAGGGAGAGGAGCCTAGTCAGCACTGCTGTGAATGGGAGCAGAGGATATACAATGAGCTCTAAATACATTTTCAAGAAGCTTTAGAAGCAGGAAGGGAAGAGAGGATCAAGGAGTCAGAGTGATATTTTGAAGCTTTGTTTTATCTTGAGATGTACTTAAGATCAAGTATGTGCTTCAGAAATGAACCACTAGAGACAATGTGGTTTATAACAGACGAGTAACAGATGTCCTGGCTGAGTTTTGTTAAACACAAGTAAATGAAACCTACTTAAAACTACTTTGTAAGTAAATAAATTTTATTGCTTCCTATAGTTATGTTGTTAGACCTAGGGTTCAAAGGCCATCACCAGTCTCCACTCTATCATCTTGTGGTGAAGCTGTGTCTTCATGTAAGAAAGAAGACCAATTTCAAGATGCATATCTCACCATCCTCAGACCTGCAGATTAAATGAACACCTTTCTCAATACTGCTATCAGAAGAGCCCAGAGAAGACAATAGTATCAGCAGTAAAGTAGGTTATATGTAAGATCCTAAATCACATTAATTCTGGCCAGGAGATGAGGTATATTCACTGACTGGATGAAGATCATATAGGTATCTCTGAAATATGAAGGTCAAACCTAATACTAATAGAAAAGAATGGGGAAAGGATGCTAACCAGCCAAAAACTAGATGGCTTAAGCTGTTTAAGGAAGTAGACAGTGATTGATTCCAAGGAATAGGCTTGAGGATTATCCATGTATTCCTTATTATAGGCTCACATGTAGTTGTAGCAATGGGGCAGAAGGTAATGAACAAGGAATACACAATTTGTTTTTGAAGGAACTTACATTTAAGGAGTCAAAAATTAAATATTTGAAAATATTTTTAATGTAGGGAAAATTATAATTCATTGTATCAATGTGAAAAAAATTGTCTAAGGTAGCTTATGAAAATAAATATCCTAAAAATCACCCAGGGAGAAATCCCTGTGGACTAGACAAAAGAAAAAGAGCAGAAGAAATTGAAAAGAAGAAAAATAAAAGGAATTTTAAAAAGAGAATCAAGGAAGTTTTAAGATTCGCTTTGAATAGGAATGGACTTTATAAAAATAAATAAATAAATAAATAAATGACAGATTTTTATAAATTACCATTCTCTTAATACAACTGGGGGGAAAGAAATTTTCTCTTTATGTAGAGATAAAATCTGATATGCAGATAGTGTAGCATTCCTAAAATTAAGTTGCCTATTTTAACTGACATTGGGTGTCTTGATCTGAAATAAATATTAGCAAGGTGGGGTCTTGGCCAGCTTTTGATCACTATAATGAGATATTTGAGGCAGGTAACTGCATAAAGAAAAGAGATTTATTTGGCTTACAGTTTTGAAGACTGAAATTCCCAACAGCATAGTACATACTATGGTGATATCCTCATGGTGGATGGCAGGAGCAATTATGGGAGAAACTAAGAAAAGAAAGGGCCACGATTGCTACCTCTATAACAACCTACAAGGGCGAATTCCAAAATCTCCTGAGAAATAGCTTAATACCATCTGAGGGCAAGACTCCAATATCCCAAACTCCTTCCACTAGAACTCAGCATTTCAAAGTTCGGCCGCCCCTCCCAATACTGTCACCTGGAGGACCCACCTCCAATGACACAGACTCTGGAGGACACCCAAACACATCCAAGTTAAAGCAGATAGAGAACGAGTCTGGCAGAGCATCCTTATAGTAGAAGACTCTTCTGGTAACTTGGACATGCTACCTCTCCAACCTGCCAGAGAAGCACTGCTGTAGAGAATTAGTGAGGATTCTTAGTTTGTGCTTCCTAAACTTGTACATATGGTGCCCCGTGACCAGGTTTATACACATGTTCACAGAGTGCTTGTTTGGTCATTGAGCACAGGAAAACAATCTCAGCTTACTAACAACTGAAGGAAACATTATTATAACAATAATAGTTTATCTTTTTTTCGGTAAGTTTTAACAATTTAAAGATTACAGAGTATGCAGCAATAGTTAGGGCAAAGGAAAATAGAGTTTTTTGTGTAGGATATAATTGCCCAGCATTTTCTTACTGCAATGTGGAATGTACATCAAAAATTTTCCATGTGTAATCACTTTGACCTGCTATTATACTTTTAGAAAACTAACCTAAAGAATCAAAATCAAATATACAAATATGCACATACAAGGATAATCATTACTTGTAACTTTTCAATATTGAAAATATCAATATCTGTCAAGTATTGGTAGGTACAAAGATTTTAAAATTCAAATCACCTCACAGTCCATCTCACTGGCTGCTAAGCATTTATCTATCTATTCATTCAACAAATATTTTTGAATACTGATTATAAGTGCTCTTCTAGTATCCATATGTATATACTCCCTCAGTAAGAAAAACTATTTAAAACTTCTAACTAACTTTATGCAGCTCTGCATTATAGAATCCAAAATGCACTCCATCTTTTCCCAATAAATATTATCCAAACTCATATCTGAATTAATAGTTTCCATGAAGGAATATCTGAATGATGTCTCCATTCTCTCTGCATCTTTTGCACTCCTATCTCAATAATCAGCTACCTAATCAATCAGGATATATAATTGACCTCCACAAACACATCCTATATATAAAAATTGGTAAAAAGGAAAAGAAAGTGAAAACCGGTTTCAATATATAAGTATATACATGCCACATAGAGAAAGAAAATGCTAATATGAGAATATCATATTTTTTGGTAACTGGTGGCAAAACTATGGCAGGTATTTATAATTTATGTATATTTTTCATTGTATTTTTGGCACACTTTAAGTCTGCATCAAAAAACTGGGTGCTCTTTTCCAGATGGAATGTTAGCAACATTTACTTCTGAGACACCTGAGATCAATCTTGTCCTGTTTGTGTCGCATTGTCATTGCTTGTGTGTTACCTCTAGAAATGAGGGATCCATTCTTACTCCTCCCACCTCCATGTGTTCCTTTAATTTTCTCTGTCATAGAATCAATAATCTAGCAGAAACTCTGAGCCCTTTCATTTATCAGGTCACATGGAGCTTAAAATATCTGACAAGCAGTTATATCCTTCAATCAAAAGAGGAGGTAAAAAATGTCAAATCATCTGATAGAAGCATCTGATCCTGATTCATATTAAATTTAACTAGCAATCCTGAGTAGTGTGAAAGAGAAAGAAAAATCATTTAGAAATAATAGTGAGAGGATGATACTAAATTTGGCCTCTTCACTTCCCAGTTCAAGGTGGGTTGGCTGTGTTAATAAATAGTACTGGACATTTATGACTAGCTTAGAAAATAGTTGATCTTCTGCAGAATGTCCACTGCTTGTCCAACCTGAAGGGGTATCACGATTTTGTCATTGTAATGTTGTCTTTAGAAAGACATCACATTGTTCTTCAAGGACCATTATTTCTGGGGAAGAGATATATTTTAAGAATAGCCCATCAGTCCCTTGTCAATTTTCTTGTCCTATAAATTTCCTTCATCAGATGTAAATTTGATGATCCATAGAGCAAGTCATCTTGCTCACTTCATAATAAAAGCTTCCTTTGCATTAATGACCACAGAGGAAACACTTTCTGAATTTATCCTAGAGGTTCATTTGCATGAATATTGTCAAAATCTGCTTTTTACTAGTTCTCCAAATAAATAGATGATCTATCTTATTAAACAGACCATTAATTAGCATATACCATTAGCTCACACCATCTCTCCTCTAGGTCAAGGTAGATATAGATTTTCTGGTCTAAGGTGCATCATGAAGGTTCCTTTTTCTACCTTCTTAGGTGCAATATGAGCTGAGATTCTAAGTTTGTAGCACTCCATTTTCAAATGGTACCAGCATATCTTTCAAACCAACACACTTGTTTCCTCCTTAGTCAACTAGTAAAAAGAAGCTTCCCATAAAATCACAGGAAAAGAAGATGTAACTTTAGTAAGACATTTTGAGATTAATAGATCTGCTTATGAAACTTCTCTGTGAGTTGAAGATATGACTGGGTTCAGTACCACATATATAGTTTTCACTAATTTTTAGAATAAATGAGGTCAATTTTTTGGTAAGTTTGTTTCTTAAATGACACCTGGCTCTTGATGGATATCTGAGGTTATATGGTCACCTATATGTTCCATTATTAAGTTTCTGAAGGGGATAAAAGTTGTCTCTCAGATGCAAACTGAGAACATGTCATTATTGCTCTAAGACCTAAAGAGGCCATGGCTATGATTCTTTTGCTAAGGTTGCCCATCTGCCTCTTGGGTGATAAAATTAATTTACCTGGGATTTTATTTTCACATTTTTTAATGTGACTAACAGAAAATTGTAAATTACATATATGGCTCACATTTAAATTCTGCTTTACAACTCTACTTCATAGGTTTTCCCTCTATAAAATAACTAATAAAGTGACATCCAAAGCTTATAGTTTGTCTAGAACTAAGATCATTTAAATAATTTGCACATTGGTTTTGTTCAGTGAGTAGCTACCTTGAAAACTCCAGATTCTTCTATAGAAGATCAGGAGGAAGATTGTAAGCACCAAACTAAAAGTGGTCATCCCTAGCTTTGAGAACTCTAGTTCTAGGGATTAGGCAGTAAGAAACAGCTATTTTCTATGATGCCTCAAATTAGTTTTCTGTTAAGCTGCTATTTAATTATTTAAGTCCATCTACCTTATCATCTTATCACCACTACTTAAATTTAGACCAATTTGAACTATGGACTATCCCATCAGCACCTCTTGAGAATAGATTTAAAGTTACTTTTAAGATAGTCGTTGAAAGACACACACATACACCTTGACATGAAGTCTTTGGGCACAGCTAGAAGATGTAATTAGGAGGTGAGTGAGGGGGTTATGTAAGGGAAGACTAGGATATCCTTCTCTAACCTATACAAACAGCATTGGCAAATAAACCTTGTTCAACAAATATGAGTCTACAGAAGGTAGGGAATTAGAGGAAGAGAGGAAGGTAGGGAAAAGGTAGCATTGGGGAATAAAATGGAGTACATTGTGTTATAAGCATCTATGAATTTGTCACAATGAATCCCCCCCAGTTATGTAGAATTATAATATACTATTAAAAGCATAATAAAAGCTTGAGTCAGGCAATATAATGCAGATGCTACTCCACTTACAATGGGTTATATCCCAACAAGCACATTGTAAGTTAAAAATAACACAAGTTGAAACTAAATTTCATAGACCTAACCTATTGTACATTGTAGCTTAGCCTAGCCAACTAGAAGATGTTTGGAATACTTATTTATATTAGCCTACAGTTGTCCACGATCATCTAACATGAAGCCTATTTTATGATCAAGTGTTGAATATGTCATGCAATTTGTTGGCTTGTATATTGAACCTAAAAAACAGAATGTTCATATGGGTACTTGCCACTAGCATACAGTTAATGCATGTAAAGAACCATTTCTACTGAATAATAGCACTTTAGTACCATCATAAAGTATACAAAAAAATAAGTTGAACCATTGAAAGCTGGAGACCATTTGTAACAGCATCACACATTAAATTCAAATTATCAAAAGTTCCAATAAGCGTATTAATGCTAGTAAATTAAATCTAATTTAAAACTGGCTTCACCCTACATGATAAAATTTTCTCCAGGTCTATTTGCACTTGTATCTACCATTCATTGGCCCCCTGCAGCCCGACAGACACTTTAAATTAGTAAAATCCTAAAGTCCTTTGATGTTGGAGTCTTCTTTCTAGATGTTTGACTAATTAATTAGTCTCCTATATACAATGGAATTGAATTCTAATTATAGGTCCAGCAATAATCAAGAGTGATGGAGAAGAGACCCAATAAAAATTAACTTCATCATGAAAAGTAAACTCTGACAAGGCATCAACAGCACTTTTCTACAAACAGGAGAGGCAGAAGAGGAAGCTGTAAAGTCTCAGGAGGCTCAGTGGGGTGAGATTCTGGTTATTCCGACACACTTCCACATTATCACACAAAGCCCACAACACCTCTGAGATATTTCCCATAATTAATTCCTCACCACTCCATCTAGGCCCTAAAAGTAGGCAAACATAAGAAACTCAAATATTATTCAAATCTTCCTGACATCACCTAATCCACTCCCTTACATGGAAAATTCTTTGAAAACACCAAGTGTCCAAGACTCTTAGGTCATTTAAATGGCTCTACTTAGGTAAGCATTTATAACAATATGTAAAGTTGCATAATTCAGTGTACTACGTTAGTAAAAACATGATTTCAAAATTAAAAACTGACTTAAAAACACCCAGAAAAGCCTCTAGACTAATCTAATTTATAAAATCCAAAGTAAGAACAAAAATCTAAATGAAATGACAGTAAATCAAAGTTGGCAGTTTATTAAAAATGATCTAGAAGGATTTATCCTAGAATATTTTAAGGAATACAGTTATATAATTCATAATATTAGCAGAAAAAGGTAAAAATTATACAATTTTTGATAGATTATGAAACCTTTTAATAACATATAGCAACTATTCCTACTTTTGAAATAACTTGATAAAATGTGTAACAGAAAAGAACATTCAAAGTTTAATGTAGGTTGTCTACCTGAGAACCCCAGTAAATATGATTAATCACATTCTCTTAAATTCATGAGCAAAACTAGCTACTATTGTTCCGGACAACTAGAAAAATGAGGGAGAAATAGACATAAATATGTATAGGACTCAAGGTACAATTAATTGCAGATGGTGTGTTTTTGCACAGATGAGGGGCCATGCTCTCTGACCAGAAACTCTGCTCTCCTCATGAGTGAGGGCTCAGAGACTTCACCCTCTCCATCCTTGGACCCACATGGGTGGCCAGAACCCCCATGGCCCAGTTTTCCTTGAAGTAGGAGTAATTTATTTAATTTCCTTTCTCAATTGTGAGCCTCTGCCTGTGCTCTCCTTTTTGAGGATGTGCCTTCTCTCAAGAAAAACAGGGTTTTCCCCTCCAATTCCTTGTTCCAGCATCCAGTGAGGCAAGAGTCCACCCAATACATAAACCCTTGGTTTTTGGGGGAGAGGTAGATGGTTTGCAACTGTTCTCATTCAGGGGTGAAGATCAGAGAGCTTAAGTTTAGTTTAAGGTTCAAGGTACATTCACAATTTAAAATTTAATAAAGGTGACATAAAATCAACTCTCTTTTTACAATTATGGAATTAAGAGCCTGGTAAAGACTTCTAAATTTCTTTAAAAAATAAATTCACCCCAAACTATCCAGTACCTATGTAGAATTCCCAATACTATCATCAAAAATATTAATAGAATGGACAAAATAAAAATGGAAAACAAATATAAAAAATATTTAAAATATTCAGTCTTTCCCAGAATCCCTAACTGAACTTCCCCAAAATCAATTCCACAAAATAATTATAGAATTAGCAGCAGAAGAAAAAACAACAAGAAGATACCTGAAGTTGTATGTGATTAGAATAATATATTGCTATAACCACAAAGAAATGGTTAATAAATGGAAACACCTGGAAACCATTCCCAAGTTGATGTATCCTTTAATTCATACCAATGGCATTTGTGAAACCTGATATATTGATCCTAAGATTCTTACAGAAAAATAAATGTGCAAAAATACTTAGTAAAATGATGAGTTAGAAAGACAAAGACCAGGGTTTTCACCCACTAAATAACAAAAGTAATTTAAAACTATCATAATTAAAACAGTATATCAGTGATGTGTAGAGATAGACAAATAGAAGACTGCAAGAGTGAGCACACAAAGCAACCAGACATACAGAAATCAGTGTCTGATATGCCAGTCCATTGGGAGGGACAGCTTAGCTGGGCTATTTAATAAATACAGTGACAATATTGGCTGCTCCTACCAAAAAAAAAAAAAAAAAAAAAAAGCAAACAGAGCCATTAAGCACAGAATCCTAATGCCACAAGTAAAATGTGGAAAAAATGTCCACATTAAAATAAATTACTAGGCTAAGAGATCAAATACAGTAAAGTGATACACAGTTGACTCAAATAAATTTTTTGTAATTTTTATTTAAAAAGTTGATTTTTCTCTGTGTCCAAAGAATATTTTATTAAATATTTCTCTTTTTAATGGCAACAATGTATATACAATAACCATATAATGTATGAATATTAACTCCATATATAAAATGAAATTAAATCTTGTTAATAATTAGGAAAAGCAAATTGATCAATAATTATATACTATTCACCACATTAGAATGTCAAAGATTAAAAGCACTTAATAGGATTATTTGTTTAGTTGTAAAAAATGAGCACTCTAATATATTCTTGGCTAGTCTATAATTTGGAGGCCATTTCCGTCTATCATAATTTTAAATCTACTGACTCTCACACAATAATTCCACTTGCAGGGATACAGCCAAGTGAATCACTGGGCATTTGTACACAAAGATAGACGTACAAGGATGCTCATTGCGGCATCATTAATAACTTCAAAAAGTTTATTTATAATATCATAGAATTGTAAATAGTCTAATATAGGGTTAATGCTATAAAGCTATCTTTATGTATTGATATACTATGCAGCAGTCACAAAAGATCAGACTAGAGCCATCAATGATGTCATGAAAGATCCCAGAGGAAGAAGTGGCCATTGGGGAATGCATAGAAGTGGATTTTACATATCTACTCCATAACCGAGAGATTCATTTCACATTTTTTTAAAAAAATCACAACATATTTAAGCATTTCTTAATGATTTAACAAATTGAAAGTACATAGTTAATCAGAATTGCTTAGGAGTGCTAACATCGATCCAGATCATACAATCATTGATTATGTGCCTGTCACCAGCATTCATTAAGGAAGCTGGATTCCACACGATGTCAAATTGAGCCATTGTTGACATATGAACCTCAGGGTGTCCTGGAGTCCCAAACCTCTTAACATCCATTCTAAATGTTAGAATGCACAAATGATCAACTTATCAAACACATATTCCAGGAGATTAGAGACCCCATCTACATTTTTCCCACCCTGTCCTCAGCACCAACAGTAGCCCTGGCATGTGAAGGCAGCCAATGATTTTTAAACTAAATATAAAAAGAATGCAAGTCTAGACTATTATTTTTTATAAAATAGCAAGTATTCATTTTCTATGCTTTATTTCACCAATTTCTGTTGAGTGTTGAAGTTTCTATTACTTTCCTTTATTAAATTAATATAATGCTATTTAAAAGCCTTTGGTAATAGCTGTGCTTTTCAAGTTTCAGTTCAAAAACATTTATTATCCCTAATATTTAGAATATCTACCTAGATTTTAAATTACAAAGTTGTAATGAGGGAGACTGTTCATAGCACCATGAACCCACAGTAAGAATCTATTTTACCTGTATGGATAGAACAAACAAACAAAACCATGTGAAACAATCCTACCCCTTTCTCTGTAAAATAAACTCTAACATTTTCTAGCCTCTTATTTTGAATTTTTAAAAACTGGGCACAGTCCACAAAATCGTGCCACAATCCAATAACATGTGTCCATCAAGGTATGACAATACTTGAGCTAAACCAATATTTTTAGTCACTTTTGACAACACACTAACCCTTCAACAGCCATGTTAGCAAGGTAAAGAGCTGGGGAAACAAATCAGCCCTAACCACATTTTCCACAGCTCTCTAAAAGAGTGTGGGAGGCCTAGCACATAATTAGGAGTACCACCGCCAGCAGCAGCCCATTCACAATCACAAGCAGACAGGCTTCCACAGGATCTGAGATAATGAATGCACGCTAAATACTGAGGCCACCCCATAACTCATCAGATGTTACCCGTTGAGCAAGAGAGAGGGGTTTTAAGGAGCAGTGAATATTTAAGGTACATTTATATTAATTTTCATTCTATATTATTTTTTAATTAAAAACAATTTTGAATAATAAAACCTCGAAGGTATCCACCTGTTTTTATGTTTTCCTAATCTGACAAAAAAAATCTATAAAAAAAAGGAGTGAAACATCTTTGAAAGGTAGCGCTTCCTACAATTCCTTTGGCAAATGTGCTATATGAGAAATCTCCAGGTGTCAGATTGAATAATTCTGAGTTAAAGTCCTTGATAGAGAATAAAGAACAGAGGTGTCCTTTCTAATTCACTTTTATGACTAGCCCCAAACCTTAGCTCCAAGCAAAGAGTTCATACCAATGATTAACCCAGGAACAAAACTCCTCTGCAATATTAATTGATCTAATAAAATATTCTTCCTTAGGCTGCTTTTCATGCATTCATTTTATTATCAAGTAGGCAATGGGTCACAGGAGTTATAACTCTCTGTTCTTCCATACCCACATGCTGGGATAAAGTAAAATAGATAGTGTGATGAGCTGGTCATTTATAACATTGCTCCAGAGAAAGTGGGAAAAATAAAGTTGTAATTTAAATCACAGAAATTATCAAAGTGAAATTCACAGTGTTGTGATCATACATATCAGAGGGAAATTGTCTGTTTGTTTGTCTGTATGTCTGAAACTTGTCCCCTGCATTTAGTTTCCCACATACTCTTTCTGGCCATCATTATACTACATTTAAGGACACATTTTTTACTTGTTTAATAAGAGTTGTCACTTTCAACCCCAAAAGCCTGGCTAAACCAAGTCTTAAAAATAACACATTCTGCAAATAATAATAAGTACTATACATGAAAAAAAATCATGTACATCATTAATTTCTTCTTATAATGTAAGTATTAATTTTGATGCCTTCTCTACTCTACACCATTATCATTGCCATATCAGAAATCCAAGGTTGTAATGCATTTAATGTATTCTATATAGGAAAAATTCCTCTAATCTTCAAGATCTAGGCTACTGTCTGGAGAAAATACTGAGTGACATTGTTTTCTTTCTCATTACAGAGCCCATAATATCCAGAGGCAATATTACGACTTTTTGCTAACCATGTCTAATACACTGGATTTGTTTTCCAGACTTCAATGGATAAAAGGGATTTACAATTAAGTACCTTTTGGCAAGCCCATAGCAATATTATTTTTTAAACTACATCATGTTCACACACTCCTGGATCAGAAAATGACTGCTGAGCTACCTCTTAGCAGGCCTGCAGTAGCTCCCCCACACCTGCCTTCAGATCTTCATCATTGATCTCCCTGTGGTAAGGACTCAAGTTTACATCTTCAGCCTGGCCCACAAGAACACTGCAATGAAATTTGGGGGAGACACCTATAAATCAGGCTTGCTCTACAACAAAGCATGGATCTGAATAAAAGAGCAACTGGTCAGTCATCTGCTACACGAGCTTGTAGCTCAGGTGAACCAGGAATTAAGTTCCACACACAATTTGGATCTTTGCCACAGATCAACACCAACTTTTCTCCCCCAAGAACTTTTATTTATTTTGATTATAAGAGAAATAGCCAAATTTATTTTGACTGTTTGTTTTTTGATGGTGTTAGTAAATCCTCATCAATCTTTCACAAATACATTTTTATACTATTTTGTCTTATTTTCAGTGTTGATTTTTGAAAAATCAACACATAAAATAATATTCCACCCTCAGGAACAGTTGTTTTCTTCCTCTAGTATCATTATGGGAGCACTTTAATTATCTTCTCACTAGATTTTTGAACTCATTTCTGTCCTCTTATAAATTCTTCTACCTAATCACACAATTTATGAAAAATCTTTATCTCATAGTGAAACTTAAACCATAAAATTTGGAGTGTTGGGTAACACCTGCTTAATGAAAATATCATTTACTGCTTGCTCCTGGCCCAGCATTACTCATATTAGAGTACCCAAAATATGTTTCTGCTGCAAAAATCAATAGCTTGCCATTTTAGAAAAACATTGGCTGGACTGTTGCAAACAAAATTCTGCCAATTTAGCATTAGTCTACAGGACCAGACCAAGTGCCATTCAACACTCACTCTCTTCTCAAAAAAGAGATGCTCAGAATCAATTTGACATGATTAATGAGTCAGCCTGAATGTCAGAAGAAGCTACGCAAGGTCATGAAATAGATTTCCAAAATTTCCTGGCTCTAAAATTACTAGAGAACTTTTCCCTAAGTCCTGAAGGAATACATCAAATGCTCACTGTAATGTTTATCTCTAGAATTAAAATTGCTCCCAGTACCTTTTTCTTTTAATTATGCTTATTTCCAGTGGATAATATTGAATTTATTAGCCCACAAATGTTTTTCTCTGTCTGATCATGCATATGGCCAGCTGTATTTGTGAGGCAGAAAGAAATGTGGCTTCTGGGTGCTCATTGAAGGGTAGGAGAATAACAGGTAAGGCAGTGTTGAAATAAAGGTTTTTTTTGCAACTGGCATTTGATTTCCAGATGCCTCAGGAAGCTTTTAAAAATTCCTTATCCCCTTCATTTGGAAAAAAAAAATGTTTCTGTGGCATGGCTAAAACTGCACGTAGGTGGAAGAGTAAGGAACAAAAGAACAAGGATGTCCATCTTTCATGGAACCTTTTGCCCATAGGTGGACCCTGTTCTCTTGAATCACCACACTATAAGAGGTGGGGAGAATTGAAGTTCATGGGTTTAGACAAAGGGGGATGAAGGGAAGGGAGGGAGGATGGGAGTAGGAAAGAGAACAGAATGAATCAGACATAACTTTCCTATGTTCATATGGGAATACACCACAGTGAAACTCCACATCTTGTACAACCACAAGAATGGGATCCTAATTAGAATAAGTTGTATTCTATGTATAATAAGTCAAAATACACTCTTCTGTCATGTATATCTAAAAAGAATAACAAATAAAAAAATTTTTAAAAGGACTAACTTCACTGTTTATCAGAGACAGAATACTGAGATGCAAACACTGATATAGACATTTTTTTTTCCTTTAGTTGTTTCAAACATCTTTAAATAGAAGAATCTCAGTGACAGGAAACCAAGGGACCAAAATCAACTCAGCATTTCTTCCATGCTCTCCTGAGAAACCTGACCCAGTGCCCCACAGCACCTGTTCCCACCTCCAGTGATGCTCACAGTGAAGGACACTACCCTGGAACTAGAAAGATGACTCAAAAATCATGTTTTTGTTAAACATATTATCCATAACTATAATATTGTTCTACTGTCTGAACTATTTGCACAGTGCTATGGTCTGAATGTTTGTGTCCCCCACAAATTTGATATAAAATCCTGCCCCTCAAGGTGGTGGTATATGTGGTGAGGCTTTGGGAAGAGATCATGTCATGAGGGCAGAGTCCTTATTACTGGTATTGGTGCAGGCTCCTTCCACCATGTGAACTCAGCAAGAAGGTGCCATCTATGACCAGACACCAGACTCGACATTTTTCTGCTGGAAGAAAATGTAGGCCCAACACCCCATCATGTTGTCTTAGGAACCAACTTCCTCAACAAGACCTCTAAGGTACAAGAAATTAAATCAAGAATCAATAAACAGGATGGTATCAAACTAAAAAGCTTCTTCATAACAAAGGAAACAATCAAGAATGTGAATAATGGGAGGAAACCTTTGCTACCAGCATCTCAGATAGAGCATTAATCCCCAAGACATACAAAGAACTCAAAGAACTTAAAACAACAACAAAAAAAAATCATTAAAAATAAAAATAGCCCAGCCAGTAAATGGGCAAAGGAACTGAATAGCACTTCACAAAAGAAGAATTAAGAATGGTCAACAAATATATGAAAAAATGTTCAATATCTGAAGCAATTAGAGAAATACAAATTAAAATTACACTGAGAGTCCATCTCACTCCAGTCAGAATGGCAATGATCAAGAATACAAGTAATAATAAATGTTGGTGAGGGTGTGAGAAAAGGGTACATTCATACATTGCTGGTGGCACTGCAAATTGGTGCAACCACTCTGGAAATTAGTATAGAGATTCCTCAGAAAATTTGAAATAGAACCACCTTTGATCCAGTTACCCTCAATATATACTCAAAAGTATTAAAATCAGCATACTATAGTGACACAGCCACTTCAATGTTTATAGCAGCACAATTCACAATAGCTAAGATATGGCACTGACCTAGTTGTCCTTCAACAGGTGAATGGATAAAGAAAATGCAGTATATATACATAATGAAACATTACTCAGCCATAAAGAAGAGTGACTTTGTAATATTTGCCAGTAAATGGATGATTTTTGTGACTATTATGCTAAACTAAATAAGCCAATTCAAAAAAAAATCAAAGGTTGATATATATATATATATATATATATATATATATATATATATATATATATATATAATGAGATGGGGGAGGGGAAAACAGGTGTTCATTGGATTACACAAGGGGAATAAACAGAAGGAATAAACAGTAAGTTTCATTGACTCATTGTTGTGTAATAGGAAAGACAGGGAATAGGAAAGACAGTGGGATGAAACTGACTTAATTTTCCCATGTACATAGATTACAACACCACAGTGAGTCTCCACATCATCTACAACATTAAGACTAGGATCCTAATTAGAATAAGATATCTTATTTGTATAAGTATGTCAAAATATATTTGTATAAATATGTATAAATATGTATAAATATGTATAAATATGTATAAATATGTCAAAATATACTCTGCTATCATGTATAAATAAAAGAACAAATTTAAAAAATTCTTTCTAGGCATATTTAATTATAAACCATATATCTGTATTTACTTCAGACTCAGATACTTCCAGATGTTTGAACCACACTAATTACTGAAAATAATAAAATATGAAAAAACTTAATTTTATTTTTATTTACCCTGGTCCACATGTATAGTTTGGCTCAGTTAAAATAATGAGAGAAAATTAATGGAAATATGAAAAATATCCATGTCATACTAAACCTGATTCTATCAATAAGTTTAAAATTCCAAAAAGAAGAGTCCAATTACTTTACATTTAAATGTATATATACCAAAAATCTGATGTGAAATTAAATATTGCTTTGTTGTATATATAATTCCTCAGCCTCAGTTTTCACTCTGAAAATCTCTGAAAACTAATAATTTCTCACATAACTGTTGTAACCAAATTCAGGTGGGGATAAATCCTGTCATTCACTGCTATTACTTAAAAATCACAAACTTAACTCATCATCAAATGCCCAAATGCATCTCGGTGATATTGATATCAGTATGATTCAGCCTCTTAAGGAAGACTTACCAGCAATCAAATGCTATAATATAGGGAGATTTGAACTCCTTAAATTCAAATGTTTTCCATACAAATAAGAAATATTAAAATATGAATGGTCTTTATTTTTCCAGTATCTCCTAAGTTTATTATTATACAAACAAGCTCTCACAGCATATAGTTATCTAGCTATAAGTGTCTAGAGTCCTAGATTTCACTATGGAACTATTAGTAGGTCTGCCACAGACTGCCTTAGTGCCATTACATAATGTCTGTTATATGCACATATTATCTTCCAAAATTTGAAAAGAAAAATATGAATTTTTAAATACTTTGAGATTAAGTTAAAAAAATAGATACCTTAAATTATTTTCATTGATTTATCCATATGGTATCTCCTCGTAAACCATGTGGTTCATATATCTAGACATGTAATTGCTTACTATAAGGAAATCTTTTATGAAGATGACCTGTGCAAAAATTTCAAGACTTATAAAAAAATTCTAATGAAACTCTTTTTCTAATTTCTAAGGGCATATTCAATGGTTACTTAAGGTTTGATACTGTTTTAAATCTCCTTTGGGACCAAATTGAAATGCAATACTGAATGATGACCACTCCCAGTTTCATTGACTCATTGTTGTGTAATCTCCTGGGTCCAGCTCCCAAAGCTCTTAATCATCACCCTGTGAGTATTCTTTATCAGGTGTTTTTTATAAACAACATGGTTTAGATATTTTCTTTTCAGCCTGTGATCAAAAACATGTGACATGGACTTCAAGTCAATGAGAAAGAGGCACTTTAGTAAATAGAAAGCATCCTCCTATGGAAGCACATGTATCTGGCTTCCTACCCCACCACAAATCTGATGGTACCTATTAAAATTGCCATCTTTATTATTCTTTATAAAGGTTCTTGCCTCAACCATGTACACAACTCAAATCAACCAAAGTAGAAGTGAGAAGACCATAAATAAATGATTGTTGATTCTCCATTAAATGAATTGGTATTTAATTTGACTATTGACTATTCATGTGATCTTATTTGTCTCCATCAACAATGTTAGGAGCTAGGAAAGACAATTTTGACTTCAGATAAGCCCAGATGACATAAGCACAGCTATTCATCTTTTCCCAGCTTTAAAAAATGTGTTATTCAATGATCTATCACCCCTGAATACACAGTGTCGAGACAGCTGCCATTCACTACCTACCAGAACATCACATTTAAACATAGATAATGGTGATTCCAGGGGGTCATATGCTAAGCATCAGTCAGAACACTGACTTCAGAGACAGGCCCAGGAATTTATACACAGAAGGAAATACTTTTCAATGATACTGTACCAACTATCTAAACTGAAATTCTATAATGTATTGTGTTTAATAAAGAATAAATCAGGCCCACTATCATGGAATAAGCCTTTAAAGCAGATAACTCTCAGATGAACCACTTAAAATACTAATGTGTGTATAGAATGCTTTGATACCATAACCCTCTCTGAGAGCAATTAAACTTTGACTTTGGTGTGCTCACTATGCCCTGGGCCTCTTCTGTCTTAACTTAGGCCTTGAGCCCATTAATAGTATTCCTGATTCTTCTACATCCTTCACCAACTCATTTTCTTTTTTACCCAACTTCAGCCTGCTTACTGCAATAAAGAGTGTCTGTCTCTGGTCAAGCCCTGGCTTGCCCCTTACAACTGTAAGTTCCACATTCGACTCTCCACCTATACTCAACAAAGCTGCTACTACATTTCTCCACTCTGTGCTGTGTGTCAAGCCAAGCCAGGTAACAGAGGCCATCTGCAACTATGACATTTCTGCTGGTAGATTCTTTGCCTACTTTAGAATGTTTTACTCCTAGTTCCAGCCTATATTTACTACCTGTCATTTCCTTCATGACCTCTCTCCCACATCCCAGGCTGGATTTGTTTTTTCCCTTAGTTACCCAATAAGTAGGTAGCTCTGATTCCCTTAGTGTCTGCTTCAATTTTAGGTTAAATGTCCCTCAAGGTATTTCCTGAACCTAAGCGATAAATTCTCTCAGTATTAGACTTGAGCCAGCCTTTAAGCGAACTAATGATAATCTATTTCTGCTTATCTTTCTTCTTTTCCCCAGATGATCTTCTAAAGAATACCTGGCGTTCACCTTTGACCTTTTCCCTGGTTTAGCTGAAGTTTGTACTTAGGCAATGGAATTAATCAGTTTTTTTCCATCTCAGTATCTTGCCATTGCCATTATAACTTTGCTTTCTTAAATATATATATATCCCTGTGTATAGATGTTATCGATCAACATTATCAACTTTATCAATCTTTGTCAATACTGCATATGCATGAATAACTTTTTGCCACTTGACTGTTATATATAAACTTCTAATTTATAAAGCTGTTAAATTTTTATTTCATCATTGCCTAAGTTTAAATTTATTATTTATTTTTCCAGTGTATTTTATTCTGAAAGCAGACACAACTTGCCTTGGACTAAAAGTTTCAATCATCATTGTAATTTGGCAGGTTTTTTCCAAAGAAGCAGTCTAAACTACATTAAATCATTTTTTATTCCTTAACAACAACCCCCTCAGAATGCTTATTATTCTCATTTCACTGTAAAAATAATGGAGGACAGTTTTATGCCACCCCAACATTTATTGGTTTAAAATGACAATTATTATCTAATACTTTCTGAAGCTCAAGAATATACACATGGTTTAGGTTTTGGGCTCTAGTTTTTAATTTTGGGGGGAGGGAGTGGAGACTGATGGAACTCAGGGGTCTTTAGTCACTGAGCATCCCCAGTCCTTTTTATATTTTATTTAGACACAGAGTGTCACTGAGTTGCCTGCTGAGGCTGCTTTGAACTCATGATTCTCCTACCTCAGCCTTCTGAGCCTCTGGGATTACAGACGTGCACCACCACACCCAGCTTCCAGGTTCTTCTTTAGACTAAATCAATCTGTCTATAATCTTCTAGGCTCACTGGATGCTGCAGGACCATTTCTAACTGCACTCTCATACCTTTTGGTTTTGATGCTTGGAGAGCATATTCTCCATATTCTTTCTGTCATTCCCACAACGTGGTATCTGTCTTCTCAGAGTGAAAAATACCCAAGATTGGAAGCTACAATTTTTACACCCAACTGCCTAAGTGGCATATGATCACTTATGTCATTATTTTGTTTACGTAAGCTACTAGTTTCGGCCCATCCTCAAAAGAGCATATTGCAAAAGGACACAGACACCAGAAATTTGGAGTAACAAAAGGGCCTGCTGCAGAGCAATGTATAAAAGCAGACTGGAAGTTTGGGTGGACTATAGTGGCCTCTGAGGAAGCTAGAAATCCAATCCAGTATATAGTTAACCCAGTATTTCTGAGTCCTCGTGAAGAACTCCACTGTTGTGCAAGATGATTTTGTGATGTTCACAACTATTATAACTTTGGAAAAATATCAGTGCAAATGAGAAAATAACCACATTATGTTTGGTTCAGTGAGTCTTTCCTAATTCTAGAATCCTAAAGCAGATTCATTAGCCAAAGTTGGGAAAAGAAGAAAATATTGAAACATCACAGGATTATAATGCTGGGACAACTGGTTCAACCCAATCTCAAAGAAGGAATCTGCTGGAGAGCCATCTGTATAACTCCATAGAGCAGATGTGTTTCAGTCTTTTCACTTCTTACTGTGTTTCATGACATGAGTTTTCAATTTAAAACATCATGAAATATAAATCTCCTGCAGATATTTATACTTCTAGAATACATGTATTCTAAGATATATTTTTGCATTGTGAAAATTCTATTAAATCTTTATATCAAATAAGTAATATTAAATTTATAAAAACAATTTCTTTACTTAATTTTCTCTTTCTTTCTTTCTTTTCTTTTTCTTTTTTTTTTTCTTGTGTGTGTGTGTGTGTGTGTGTGTGTGCGTGCTGCGGATTGAACCTAGAGCAAGCACTCTACCACTGAGTCACAGCCCTTTCCTTTGCTTAATTTTAATGAGATGTATGAATAGAATTTTCCTAACTCTTCATTGCTCTCTTCAAATCTAAAAAATATGGTATTAAATAGTTAGACCTTTAAAAAACGTTTAAACATTTAATACTTTATTTTTTTATGTTGTATGGTGGGTTGTAGGAATTGAATACAGGGCCTTGCACATGTTAGGCAAAAACACTCTACCACTCAGCTATACCCCACCCTCAACAGGAGGCATTTAAAAAAATCCATCAATATATCTATTAGTACATGGTTATATATGCATAATGGAAATTTACATATTGTCTAAAATATAATCTATCATTAGTTTTAATATCCTTAATGACGAAGTTTGTTGTTTTTTTCCATAGCACTTATTACCACATTATCTGTTTATTATCTAGTGAAAATTTTTAATATTTTATTATATTAAATGATGGGTACATACATCATTATGTTAATCCTACAGAATTTTGAAATGCAGACATGCCTAATATTTTCCAAATTGTCTGAGATCAAGCTGTTATATATATATATATATATATATATATATATATATATATATATATATATATATGAATATTTTCAAGATAACTTACTCTCAAGCCATTATAAACTGGAATGACTACTATATACTGAGCACTGACTACCATTTACTCAGTTTATTTCAGATGAGGACACTAAGGTTCAGAGCACCAATCCACTGAAGTTCATATAGCTAAGAGTAAAAATAGCCCAGAACCTGAGCTCAATCTGCCTCATTCCACAAATTTTTTCTACTATGATACTTTACTTTTAGAAAAAGGGGTGGGCCAAAAATGGATCAAATATAAATAAAATTTAAAAATTCATCGTAAGACATTTGCACATGCATGCAAACATATACAACTCATATAACTACTTCTATTTTCTTAGAGTACATGAAAATAAATTATTTAATTTCCATTGGTTTGGGTTAATATTGGCAGTAATTAATACTATGTACTCCTAGCATCATCCACATATATATATGGTATGTCATTATTTTCAAAACACTTTTATATGACCTCAGGAAATCATTTAAAAAAGAGAATGTAAAAACTACAAAAATACTTGATTGTCCTTATATAAAAGTTGAGAGTTCTGAATCTTAAAAATATTACATGAATTCTTGAAATTCAGATGCTAAGAAGTGTTAGGATGAAGAACTGAAATAAAGTCACTTTAAATTTTGGATTCTCCAAAGAGTAGAACTCTTTTCTCCACATCTTTGATTCACAAAGTGATTTTGAGATTGGTAGCACTTGAGTTTCTTCTAGAAATGACCTCAGAGAGAGATGATTTTAGAGGGACTGAAACTTTCCCCATAATATTTCTGCTCCTCCCATGAGTAGCTCATTGCCAGTTACTTTCCATACATTTGTGATTGTTGTAGCTTGAATATTTAGTCTCTCCCAAAACCTCATGTGTGAGACAATTCAAAAACAACCAGAGGTGAAAATTTGAGAGTTGTAACTTAAATGATGGATTTATACACGAATGTGGATTTACTGGGTGGTAACTGTGGGCAGGTTCATGTGGCTGGAGGAGGTGAGTCACTGGAGGTGTGCCTCTAGGGCTTATATTTTGTCCCTGGACAGCAGAACTCTCCTCATCTCTGTCTCGGCCTCTCACCCCAGCTTTCTGGTTGCCAAGTCCTAAGAAGCTAGCTTTCCTCCACTGGGTCCTTCTGCCATGATGATTTGGCTCATATGCCCAGAGGTATGGAGTTGGCCAACCACAGACTGAACCTCTGAAACTGTGAGCTGAAATAAATTTCCCTCCAACACATTGTTCTTGTTAGGTATATCGGTCAGTGATGAAAAGTTGCCTAAAACAGTTACTGCATCTCTTCATAGTAGCTCCTCATTCTTGCTTCCAAATTCCTGCACCAATTTCCTGTTGGCTTGAAATTCAGTTGCTGAATGTTTAAAATAAGAATCCCCTTATTATTAGAGTTTATTTTAAAGTAACGTATATGAGATTGCATTTTATATTTGTTTGCTTTTTGTAATTTTTTTCTGACTGTAAAATGAATTCATGTTCATTATTTTCAAAAGGCAACATGTAGAAAGCTTAAACATGAAGAATAATTATATCACCCTTAACATCAATAGATAACTCACCATTTTAGATGATTTTAACTGTAGAAGGGTTAATGTTATTATCAATGTAATTATCATAGTTATTAGTTTTATTATTTTTAAATGCAACAGTCTGTATCCTGACTTTCCCACTTAGTATTCAAATTGTAAAATTTTGTCATGTTAATAAGTAATTGTCAAAATAATAAGTAACTGTCAAACACATGAACTTTTATTTTTTTACATAAATTTTATGATATAAATATGCCATTATTTAGCCATTTTTCTTTTGTTTCACAAAATATAGCTATTGCTTCCACTTCTGCCTATAACTACAAAAATCATTTTTGAGTAATCTAAAGTTTGACTTGGATTTCTAGTTGTTAATTCAAGGTCTAAGATTATAAAAAAATTAAGCTTTATATAAATGTAGCCAAGTTCCTTTTCAGCAGTTACATAAAGGTATATTCTTCTCCCCCATAATCTTTACTTTTATTACTTCTTCTAGTTCCAATAATGCCTTCTATTTCTCACTAGAAGTCAACTGGTTATTCAGCCAGTTGAAAGAAAATAACTAGTTATTTAAATTGAAATTAGAAGTCTAAAAATGTATGGTATTACTGTAATTAAAATTCAGGGCTTTCCCCACTGTCAGAGATTCTCACCATCCCTGAAGTTCCACCTTATCTTTCACATTGGAAAATCATAGTGTTGACTTTTAGGCATGTACAGACGGCCTTGCACTCTGAGCTGCCTCTGCAGCATCTGGGGCAGGCTTTCAGACCCATCTGCAGGCTTTCCTACTTGATTCTTTGGATCCATACCTAATTCTCAAATAGCTGTCTGATATTAAGTGATAATCTATAACTGCCCATTGTGTAAAGTTAATTTGTCCATTCTATTAGTGAAATTGTTAAGGGGTGTGGGAAGAGAGAATTATCAGAGAGTATAACTATTTCTTTTTTTTTAATATTTATTTTTCAGTTATCGGCAGACACAACATCTTGTTTTTATGTGGTGCTGAGGATCGAACCCGGGCCGCACACATGGCAGGTGAGCATGCTACCACTTGAGCCACATCCCCAGCCCAAGTATAACTATTTTCAACCTAGAAAAGGAAAAACCTAAAACTAGGATAAAGGCGCATTTCTCAAACTGTACCTTAGAATCTAACTGTAACTATAGCACATCGTTTGAGTTAGGCAGGTCCCAAATTTCTGGTTCACTGGACCATCCTTGGGGTTGGATCTTTCTCTCTTTTGGGCTATAGAAAGAGGCTACAGACTGAAGGCCATTGATAGACAGTCAGGTGCATCTCCTTACAAGGATGCATCCTGCCTTTTCCATCTAGTATTTAACTTGGGATATTTTGTCATATTCATAAGCAACTGTCTAACCCATGACAGCTTTCACAACTGTCTTCCATGGACCCAATGCTGTCCTGACTTCCTCAACCTCTGACCCACTTGTATCAACTGAATGAAATGAACCCTAATGTTGAGAAAACCATGTCACCAAACCAGAACAATCACCAACTTTTTTTTTTCCAGTGACAATATGTGGCAGCTACAGTTCAAAGTATCAGTTCCCCTTATGGATGGTCAGATCCATTGCCTACTTCCATATGGAAATTACTTTCTCTATGTGAATCTAAATCCTACCCTCCCTCCTTTATAAGATGGCTTGATCTTGTCATATAATACAGCCTCTAATTTTCCGGAAGCCTTAACCTCTCTACCATGCCACTCTGAATAATTCACCACCTTCTTTACAGATTCTCCTTTTGTTATTTCCTGTTCCTCATCTACCTTCCTAGATGTCACATGGGTAGAAAATCCATTGCTGATTACCAATTCGAATGTTTCATACCCATTAGCCAATGATGATGCTTTTACATACTAAACCCTACCTTTATATTCAATTCAGTCCTCTAGCATATATAAGAATTCTGGGGGGAGAACTGTGACTCACAGTTCTAGATACATTTCCTTCAAGGACCCTCCCACCCGGGATGAGACCCAGTGAACTCCATGTATTATAGGATCCTGTTCTTACTTCCTCATCTCCTAGCTCCTAACCTAACCACACTGCTAAGTGAATCTGGGACACAAAGAACAAGACTACCGAAACACAACAGCTGCTCATTACTATAAATTATGAGACATGTTCTCAGGCATATGTAGGTATTATACTCTGTTGTACATATTTTTCTTTCACAATAAAGTGACCATTTTCTTTATCTTTCTTTTCCCTTTGATATTAGGCACATTTCCTTGCTCCTAAAACATAGATATACAATTTTATAGTCCTGTAATATGCTTTTGATTGAAGTGGAAATTTTAGGATTTCTTACTGATTTTTCAATTTGTAAATAAGTGTGAGGCTAGTAAGTTATGAGTCCTTCCCTGCAACATTATGAGGTAAGGCAATCTGGAAGCTAATGCCTTCTCATGCTTTCCTTGAAGAAAGGCTTTGCTGTTGGTTGGCTTGAGTGTGGAGTGGGCTGGGGGGAATTCACATGCATGTGCCTCTCCCCAGCTGTACTGAAAGGCTTAGGCCTGGACACCGGCTCCTTCCAGTTCCCAGGTCTGCAGGGTGATGGCACCACAATAGCCAAACACCAGCACTGCAAGACAACCTACAAACAATGCTTATTACACTGAGATCAACACTATAAGATGTGTGCAAATAATATTGCTTACAAGGAAATGTCACGTTTAGTGTGATTTTCTCTTGGCTCACTCAGCAATGAGTGTGTGGGGCATTTTGTTTATTTGAACTACATCAAAGGAAGGAAGGAAGAAGCAAAGGTATGATGTCTTGACACGTTTTGGTATTTTTCCCTTGACAAATGTGCAGCAGCTTTCAATTTGATCCAAGAACTTCTGTTTTTATTCTCGATCCCATCTCTGGAAATGATTACTGTGTTTTGCTTTTGGTCTTGCACTGACTAATTTTTATACAGCATATTGATTTCTAATTTTGTGGCTGGCAGTTCATCATTCAACTTGGAGACACATCATTCTTCCTCTGAATTGAAGTTTCATATTATCCATCTTGATCCTGTCTCCACAGCAGTGTCACCTTTTGTCTATATGCCCCAGGTCTTTTTCCCTCTCTAAGGACTTGCTTAAAAAGGCAAGTTTCATTTTGTTGTTGCTTTTGTTGTTAATGGGGTATTAAAATTTATAACTTAGCACACAGGGGGATTCATTTTGAAGCTTCATTTTTGGGGAGCAGGAACAATTTACTCAGTTAACCTTAATATTTGACAAGAGGTACAAAATGTGTGTGAAAGAACCCCAAGCCATAGGAAGGCAAAACTGGAGGTCTGTGCAGTTCCCTCCCCCCAAAACCACATATAGGGTAATACTATCCTGTGACATCTATTTTTTTTTTCAATGAAAGGGGAAGGAGGAAGAGGTTGATGTATTAAGCCAAATAGAAAAAGCAAAAGCAGAAGCACAGATGGATCCACATTGGTCAATGAGGTTTTAGGTCCTGCTCCCATTTCCAGCCTGTCTTAGCTTACAAAAATGGTAGGAACAGGAAGTAACTGTCTTCTGGCAAGAAGAAGGCTTTCCTGGGGGCAAGACAGAGAGAGAGTAGGGAGGGGGACTCTCTCTTTTTCAGGAACACTTTCAAACTCCCATTTAGCTGGTGTCAGCAGAAGCCACACATCTCCCTGCCTGAACTCTCTCTCCCTGTACAAGTGGTGGTGCACATCACTCCCACACTAATCTTCTAAAGCAGGGCTTTTATCATGTCACTCAGGCAGCAGGAACCTGTAGCAGAGGGGAATAATAGTATTAATGCCTCACATTAGCATAGTCTTTCTCCATTTACAAAATGCTCTCACAGTTTATCTCATCTCACCTAACAACAGTCCCAGGAGGTCAAACTCCACCCTCCCAGCAGCCTGAACACTTTGTGCACTAGTTAGCTGTCTTTCTTGTGACTCTCCCAAAAGCTAGCCCTAGGCCATCTTCTCCCCCTCCTGGCTGCATTTATTTTCACTTTCAAGAGCTGCATTAGTAAAACCCTCCAAACCCAAGCCCCAACCCTCCCAGAAATTCTTCAACCTGTATTTGTCTTCTTGTAAAAGCTGGGAGGAAATGCTGTCTGGCCAGAGGCAAGTTTGGAGAGGGAGGAGTTCTTGATAGGTCTGGCCATTGCCTGATTAGAATCTGAGGTGAGGATGGAGAAGCAGGCAAGTCCCAGGAGGCCAGGTAATGTCAAACCCAAGCTCCCTAAACAAGGGCTTGTCCAGATGTGGTGAGAAGCTGTGAGAGGCATCAAGCAGAAACCCATGGACAGGTCAGAAAGGTGGATGTGTGACGGCAGAGGTCCTCAGAAACCATGCTTCTCCCTGGCCTGCAATGGTTTCTGTTGGATTTTTTTAAGGAAAACCAGGAGGCTGAAGAATAACCAGGCAGGTGGGGGTGGAAGGCCTGTGGCTGGAGGAAGGGCTGGGTGGTTACACAAAACCTGTGCTGGAGCATCTGAGGGTTCAAAGATGGAAACCCTCATCATCTCACCTCCTATATATGGAAACACAGTTCCTTTGTCCTTTTTGTCACACTCTTAGTTTCTTCCTGTCATTCTCTCTCCTCTATTCCTCCTTTTTCTTACTCTTCTCTTTCTACTACTTTTCTTCTCTCTTCTTTATATTTCTCTCTCTCTCAATAATTCATTTGTCCCAATAACTACATTCTTTAGAGAATATGACCATAATTTAATTGGGTAAACAAAAGGAATGTATTTTTTAACAGGACCCCAAGTTCACCTACCAACCTAAGGAGCGAAAGCAGTTGCTGGCATCAGCCAACTCAAGGTGAAGTGCCCTTGGAAAGAGTCTACACCCTGTCCCACTGAGCCTTCCCTTCTCTCTATCACCACTCTCCTCTGCTGCGATCATGGGGCTTTCCTTCTGCTTTACTAACAGAACTAATTTTTTGTCCATTATTCAGTATAAGAACCTATTTTCACAGATCAGCACCATCTTTGTACAGCAAAGGACAAAGGAAAATCAGCCATCCCCAAAGACCAATCTGCATCAGCCTCAAACCATGGAAATCTATAATTGCTCTAACCCTGCCCCTTAGTCCTCCTTTCTAGAACTGTCTTTTCACCTTAACCACAGCTTCATCTTTGTAGACCTGTGTTCCTTCCTTTGGGCTCTACCTCTGGGGACCTTGCTGTCTCACTTGGGGCTTGATAAAGACCTCACCCTGAGGGTGCTCACCTGCTCCCTTATCTCCCATGCTGGAGTCCTCACCTGGATACTTCTGACCTGTCTGGTGGCAGTCTCTGCCTTGCCTCACATTCCACCCCCACTACCCGGCATTTTGACATGCCCAGGATGAAGCTGAAGAAGATGATATGCTGCTTCCTTCTGGCCTCCCTACTTTGATGAAAAATAGTCCACAAGTGCAGCTAGTTTCCTACCAGAGGATATACAGTTTTTTCAAGAGTTCGGTGAAATGACCCTTTGTGCTTTTACCTATTTTTTAATTTGATTTTTTGTTTTGTTTACTGTTGGGTTTCGAAACGTATTTTTTTAATACAGTCTAGATATTTTTTCTTTTGTCTTGAGCTTTGAAAAGTCCGACGATGAAATGTCTTGGTGTGTAGTTCTTTGGGCTTCTTTTATGTGAGGTTTGCTCAGATTCTTGAATATTTAAGCTGATAACTTGAGGTAAATTTGGGAAATTACAGCCATTACTTCTTGGCATATTTTTGTATTCCCGCCCTCTCTGCTCTTCTTCCAGGATCCAGTGACATGACCTACTTAACATTCCCACAGGTTCCTTAGGAAATGTTTCTCTTTTACTTTTCCAGTCTATTCTCTCTGTTGTGGAGATTAATTTCTATGCTGCTTTTGAGCCCATTCATTCAAGTGTTTGCTTCTGACATTGTACTTTTAATTATAAACTCTTCATTTGTCTTTTGTACCTTCAACTTTCCTGGCTGTGACTTTCTGTTTCTTTGCTCAGACTTGCTATTTGTTTCTAGCATATTCACAATTGCTCACTGAGGCTTGTTATCATAGCTGCTTCAAGTTCTTTCCCAAACAATTTTAAGCTCTCTTTCATCAGATTTTTGGGTATCTCTTGATGTCTTTTTCCTTCCAAGCTGAGGTGTTCCTGATTCTTGGTATGAGGAGTGCTTTCAGAAGGACACTTGCGGAGTTGGGACTTATGCCAGGACACTGCTTCTACAGGAGGAGGGGCTCGTGGTGGGGACAAAAGTCCCAGCTTCCCATTTATTTCTATGGATACAACGCTGGACAGAAGGGCTAGAACTATCTTGCTTCTCCGTTCTCAGTTGCCTTTGCTGACACAAGGGGACAGAAGAAAATAGGTCCTCCTCACAGTGGGGTTGGGGTGGCAGTGAAAGTTCTCTTTCAACACCAATTCAGAGGGCTAACCATGGAGAAGACAATTCTCTGCCCCTTAGCAGTAGAACACAGATTTCTAAATATCTGTAAGTTGAATATAGCAACTTTCTTTCTGAAAATTGTTAACTTATTACAACTTCATTCTCTTTAGCCAGTTTTTAAAATATTTTTAACTTCTATATAAGCTGCATTTTTATTGTTCACCATGTCTGTGACAACAAGGTTTTAAAAGAAAATTAAAATGGAAATCATCCTTCACTATTATAAAGGTTAGTATCCAGAAATAACATTAGTGAGTCAGCAGTTTTTCTCAGTAAAGAAAATAATAGAGGCATAAGAGAGGCATAGTTATATAACTATGACATTATGTATCTAATGTAGTGGGCTGGCTATTCTTTAAATTGTCTGATCTAATTAAAAGTGATTCTCTTTTATCATAAGAGCAAGATAATGCCAATATTTAAAGGTATGAAAAAATTATTTTACCCCATTGGCTAAAAATATAAAGAGGTTGTACACACTCAAATTATCACACCAAGTAATTGAGAAAGTGATGCAATATTAAACTGTATTTCAGGTAAGTCAGAGCATACTACCCAGCCAGTCAGGAGACCCGACTCAGTGCTTCCTCTGAGAAGTGCTTCCCCTAAGGAATGTGGTAATGTTGCTAGATCTGTTTCTTGATCTGTAAATGAATCATTGGGATTAAGAGAGTTAAGGCCTGATTCGGTAGGATTTTAGACACTGAAGTGTGGATAAAATGATTACATTTTAAGCATGCTGCTGGAGCTTAGCTCCAATTATGTGGCTATGGAATTGTGGAATATCAAGCCAGACATCGTTTTTAGATTAATAAAATGTTTTGTCTGGTAGGAGTGAAGCACATTAGCTTCATTCTTTTGTAAATTCTTCTTATGTCCCTATAAACCAAGGTTGTTGGAGAAACAAACCAACAGGAAAGAGACAGACAGAGAGAGCTAGAGACCCAGTTATAGATCCAAGTCATTATGGTGGATAGTGTGTCCAATATCTACAGAGTCAGCTGGTAGACTAAACTCAATGTTTCTCCACAACAATCTTGAGGCAAAAATACTCCTCCGGAAAACTCTAATATTTCCCTTTTAAAGTCATCAACTGAGTAGATGAGGCCTATTCACATTACTAAATGTAATTTTAAAGTCAACTGATTGCAAATGTTAATCACTTCTCCCAAATACCTTCAGGGTAACATCTACATTAATGTTTCATGGAGGAACTGAGCAATATAGCCTAAGCCAGTTGACCCATCACAGTGAGGATATGTACTAATTATTGAGCACCAAAGATGTCTCAGGAATTATGAGTGCTTTGAAAAGTCAACTCACATAATTATCAACACAACCCCACAATTTATATTTTGCTATTTTCATGTAAGACATGATGTTAAATTGTCTCTGAGGACAAAAATCTGTTCAAATTCACAAAGTTAAACAATGGTGCCATCATAATTGTAACTTGGGTTTCCCTGGATTACAAAATATTTCAAAATGAACACTGGAAAGGTGCTAGAAAATTCAGACTCACACATTCTTCGTTTTTCTCTACCTAATTTTTTAACTAGGGACATGTAGCAGTCTTATTTTGCTCATATCTCTAAAGTCTAATTTGAACAGGAAGCTCTCTAAAAGTAATCTGTAGTTTTCTTTTGGGACTGCACACATTTCACCTGTCTTTCCTTTAGAATTCATTCTTGCTTTATAAAGAGTAGACACTGCCCAGAAGTTTGGGTTTGTTCTCTTGAGACATGTAATGAATATTTTTTCTGGTGGATTATTCAATTACAATAGCGAAGACACAACATTATAAGAAATTATGAGCCTACTCGTTGGAAAGAAATCCTGTGATTTTGTTTTGCCTATAAGCCTTTCCATCTGTACTTGTATTGTAATGAAACAAAACAGGATTTAATGGGTAAGGAAACACATGAACTGAAGCAAACTGTAAGGAAGGAGGATGCCAGATGGTGAGTTCGGCAGAGCTCCACTCAGATGGGCTCTTCTCCCTAGGTGTCTTGGCCTGGCATCCACTTACCTCAGAAACAGAGAGCAGAGAGCAGGGTTTAACTCCCAACCTCCTACTGAGCTGATGCAGTTAGGAAAGAGCAGGCTCCATTTTTTTTTTTTTTTTTTTTTTTAGTCTCATGCATCAACTACAGCACTGTTGGCTAAGTTCCATTTGCAGGCTTTTTATTGCTGCTGATGATGTCAGAGAAAAGGAACATGGCTTGATTAATAGATTGCAGGTGAAATTTACAGCACTGGCAGCCAAAAATGATCTTTGGATTTATAAACTAAGAACATTCAATGTAAGAGTCATGGGAAGGAAATAAACACATTCCGAACCCATGAGATCACTTAGGAAATCGATATTCTATTTGTAATTACAATTTAGATGACATTGAAAAACTTTTTCTGTGCTTTTTTGCATGAATTCTTTGGTCTTCTAGAATTGTTTGCCTTTCTGAGGGAAGATCACTGTAGAGAATCCCTTACTATGATCTTTGCTGGACTTTATGAGAAACTTGCTTCAAGACAATGGAGCAGGTATGTATATGTTTGCTACAGATATAGAAACTCTATATCTGTAGATATAGAGATAGGAAAATTTGAAATCAAAGTATGATTGATGACTGTAATATTGTTTGTAATTGGGATATGAATTTACTTTTTTAGAAGTTAAATTAGCTTCTAAAGATAGAATTTAACACTTATTATATGACATTGTCTTTTTTCTGAGAAGACATAAATAAAGCGGATTCTTCTTTCTTTTTTTTTTTAAGACAGTGTTAGTGACCTGTTCAAAGCATGCACTTTCTTGGAGTGAAGGTCATTTAGTTGCTTTTGTATCTTGTTAAATAGGCATCC
Organism: Marmota monax; assembly: GCF_021218885.2. Taxonomy (NCBI): domain Eukaryota; kingdom Metazoa; phylum Chordata; class Mammalia; order Rodentia; family Sciuridae; genus Marmota; species Marmota monax. The sequence continues at coordinate 225,104 of NW_026693118.1, forward strand.
CAGTAGAAAGACCCCTGATATGTTAACTCTAAAACAAGAAACTGCATAATAACGAATAAAACAGCATTAGTGGATGTGCTGATGCACACCTGCAATTTCAGTGGCTCAGAAGGCTGAGGCAGAAGTATTGCAAGTTCGAGGCCAGCCTCAGCAACTTAATAAGGCCCTATGCATGTTAGCAAATCCATGACACAAAATAAATTTAAAAGGCTGGGGATATAACATAGTGGCAAAAATGCTGTTGGATTCAAACTCCAGTGCCAAAAAAAAAAAAAAAAGTTATTCTTTTAAAGAAAAATTCCTTGATGTTTCTGTATCAATATATTATTAAAAGTGCCAGAAACAGTGAAGGAAATTATATTTCATGCATGTATGATTATGTCTAAATGAACATCAATATTATGTATCACTATAAAGCACTAATAAAAACATAAAAAGTATAAGAACCATATTGAGAGACAAATAACATTTGAAATATTTCCATTTCTTTATACTATTTGTTTTTATTGTCAAATAAAAATTGCATAAATCCATGGTATGCAACACGTGTTTCAAAATACGTGTATACTGTTTAATGGCTAAATCAGGTCAATTTATCTATGTATTACTTTACTTTTGTGGTAGAATCCCCATTTTTTTCTCAGATTATTCTGTTTAATTTATTGACACTTTAAGAACACTTTGCTTCTCATTTTGGAGTTAACAGAAATATTTTGTTCTTTCTTATTCTTTCATTCTCCTGACACTAATTAGTTCAAATTTATATGTTCAATTTTACCAGTAATAGATAATAGTATATTTTTATATATTGGCAGAGATACACAGAATATGCTAGAAAGGATCAGCTTTCACAGGCACCAAGAAAGCAGACCTCTGTACTCAGGAGATAAGTCAACCTTCAGAGTTTTCTATATTATCATATGCCATTAGCACATCAAAGACAGCATTAACTGAAAACATAGTTACATGTCCCTTTGAACCCCACATCCCAAACAAATCTTTGGTGCCCAAACCTACAGATATATCACTGATTTCATCTCTCAGAACTTGAGGTATTTTTCCTCTATTATTAATGACTATTTTAGTTAACAAACAATTTTTAAAAATTTACCCCAAAATAAATTCCCCAAAATTCTGTAGCCCATTTTCCAGTCTGAGGTGTCAGTCTGTTTGTCTCCTGGTTAACAGACTCAGATGTAAAGGAAATTTAAGTTTAGGTTCAATGGTCTCAACTTAATTTTCAGCCAGTGTCTCACTAGGTTGATACAACATCACAAGTATTTAAAAATGGGGTTTGCCCTAATTCCTAACACCTCACTTTTGCCAGGGTTTGCAGGGCATTGAGGGACATGGGCCAGCTGGTTTCAGTCATCCATCCCCAAGTCAACAGGTCACAAACCATCATGTAAAAAGGATCTTCAAGTCCAGGGCCCTCTTGCCTGCATTCCTACCATGCTGGGAACAGGGTATGGGACGTACTTCTCAAGGTCATGTTAGTCCAGCCGACTAGCTGAAAGTTTGCCTCTTCCTCATAGGGCTGCTGGAGTAACATGTATCTCTCCCTCAGTGGTTCATTAATAAGCTAAATCACTAAAAACAGTGTACCCTCATTTGTAGAGTCCATTTCTGTGGCATAAATATTCCGCCACTGTAAATTCATGCCATCAATGTAGAGTCATGGAACACAGAATCGTGCACAATTAGCTCTTCTTCAATAATTACTAATGCATATTAATTATACATATTAGTAGGCTTCACTCTGGCATTTCCGCACAAATGTGTGTTGTTCTTTGTATATACCCTCCCTTCCACTCTCTCCTGTCCTACCCTTTCTCTCATATTCCACTTGGGCTTCTTCCCCTACCCTCATATTCCCTTTTCTATTTTCAGATCATATATATATATATATATATATATATATATATATATATATATATTCATTTAGTTCCACTGTTTTCCTATAAATGGCATTATTTCTTTCAGTCTTATGACTAAATAATACTCCATTGTGTGCATACACTGTACTTTCTTCATCCATCCATCTGTTGGAGGATTGGAGGGCACTTAGGAAGATTCCATGTCTTGGCTATTGTGAATAGTGCTGCAATAAACATGGGCATGCAGCTGTCTCTTTTACATGCTGACTTCATTTCCTTCAGGTATATATGCAGGAGTAGGACAACTGAGTCACAATTGGCTCTTTTTATTTTCTTTTTTGTTTTTAAAGTTGTTGGTTTTAGATATTCATGACAGTAGAGTATATTTTGACATATTAGACCTACATGGAGTACAGCCCATTCCAATTAGGATCCCATTCTTGGGCTTGTAGATAACATGGAGTTACACAGGTCGTGTATTTA